>NW_022630096.1:262878-367878 GCF_010909765.2 Amblyraja radiata
TGTTTCTCTGCTGTGTGACTATGACTCTTGGTTCAGTCTCTGCATGTTTCTCCACATGTGGTATCACCGTCAGTAGTTATAGCAGGACTGTACTACCATTTCATTGTATCCCAGCTGTAGGGAAAGGTGAGGACTTTGTTCACTGGAGCGGAGGAAGCTGCAGGGTGATGATATAAAGTGTGTAAAATCCTGAGACGAACAATTAGGATGAATGTAGTCTTTTATCCAAGATGGGGAATCACACATCAGATATCATAGGGTTAAGGTGATAGGGGCAAGATTTACAAGGAGCCTGAAGGGAAGACTTGACACAAAGATGGGGCTGGGTATAAAGGACAAACATAGGTAAGATAATTTACTTCTGACATTACATATGAGTTTTCTGACTCTGCTGAGTATATTTTGTTTTGTGTTGTATTGCAAATGCCCGGCAATTAATACGGTCCACGATACGATATCGGGAGTTTTACTGTGTTCTTCCAGCCGCGTCCACTCGTCATCTTGTTTTCACATTTGTCCAACAGTTCATTTGTGGTTAACCGCCATTCAACACCTTCTTTAGTTTAATATATACTGTTTCCGTTACATGGACATTCTTAGAGCCATCGTAGTACGAACATCCCGCTCTGTTCATGGTTGTAACT
Organism: Amblyraja radiata; assembly: GCF_010909765.2. Classification (NCBI taxonomy): domain Eukaryota; kingdom Metazoa; phylum Chordata; class Chondrichthyes; order Rajiformes; family Rajidae; genus Amblyraja; species Amblyraja radiata. Next base: position 263,523 of record NW_022630096.1, read on the forward strand.
TATATCAGATCATTAGATCAGGCAAGGTGAGGATGGTCTATTATTATCACATGTTTCTAGATGCAGTGGAAAGCGTGGCTTTGCACGCTATCTATTCAGTCCAGATATGCCATACATCGATACAATCAATTCAAATCCTTTAGTTGGTGCGTGCAGGATGTTACAGAATGCAGAGTATAGTATATTATGTAGCATATCGTGCTGAATATTGTTGGGTATTCCCGCCAAACCCCGAATGATCCGTGTATTAATGAGAATCAATAACCTTAGTTCAAGTCACATTGTGTCATTCGGTTCTCCGTCCAACTGGACAAGTGCAGTTGGACAATTCGAGTTCAGGGAAAAAACCCAAAACAAAGAATGTGTGTAAAAATATTATTTAAATGTGCATGTTTATCTCTGGAACAATGGAACAATAAGCCGTGAAAGATCCCTCTGGGGACGCGATGTTGCAGACAATTAAAATGAGAAGCGTTTTAGGTTTGAGCTTCAGGTTTAAGTTTGATATTGTTACACGAGTACATGTGAAAAGCGATATGTTGCATGTTATCCAAAGACATCAGATATATCATATATAGACAGTATCAGTTCAAACTCGAGGACAACGAGTGGTGGGCTAATGGAATCACATGGAAAATGAGCTACCAGAGGAGGTCGTTGAGGGAGTCATTGTTACAACCTTGCAATGGGAGTTAGACTGCTTAGTGGATAGGAACGATTTGGGGTTATGTAGGCGAAAGATGGGTTGGAGTGATTCGTGCAGATGGGGCACATCGGTCGGCAGCTGGGCCGAAAGGTATATTACCGTGTTCTCTGACAATATATAGAGCCCTGTGGAAGATACAGAGTGCAGCATATAGTTCGCACCATTGAGCGTATTGTAGTGCATCCGTTACTTGGAGGAACATCCACTATATGACATCCATTATAAACCCACTGACTCCCATGGCTATCTAGACTACTCTTCTTCCCACCCAGCTTCCTGTAAGGACTCAATCCCCTACTCCCAATTCCTCCGTCTACACCGCATCTGCTCCCAGGATGAGTTGTTCCACACCAGGGCATCTGCACTGTCCTCATTCTTCAGGGGACGGGGTGTACCCTCCCGCACTATAGACGAGGCTCGCACCAGGGTCTATTCCATACCCCGTAACACTGCTCTCTATCCCCACCCCCCCCCCACCCCACCCCCAATCGGAACAAGGGCATAATCCCCCTAGTCCTCACCTTTCAACCCACTAGCCCCCCCCATACCGTATCCGACCTCTCTGTCCTGGGCCTCCTCCATGGCCAGTGTGAGACCCACCGGAAATTGGAGTAACAGCACCTCATATTCCGCTTGGTGAGTCTGCATCCTGGTGGCATGAACATTGAATGTTCACAATTCTGTTAACCCTTGGTGTCTCCTCCCCCTCCCTATCTCTCCCTCAGCCCTCGGACTCCGTCTCCTCCTTTTTCCTTTCTTCTCCCCGCCCCCTCCCCCCTCCTCACCACCTATCAGTCCGAAGAAGGGTTTCGGCCCGAAATGTTGCTTATCTCCTTCGCTCCATAGATGCTGCTGAACCAGCTGAGTTTCTCCAGCATTTTTGTGTACCGACGATGTTCCAGCATCTGCAGTTCCTTCTTAAAAACTTCTTAAACGCTTGGAGGTACAGACCGGTCTGGACAAGTCTTTGACTACGATAGTTGTTTTCTTTCCGAGGCAGCGTAATGTGTAGATGGATTCAATGGTGGGACGTCTGGTCTCTGTGATGGATTGCATTCTATTTATAACTGCAATTTCTCGCGGTCTTGGCAGACCAGTTACCACTCCAATCTGTAGTGCAACCAGACAATATGTTTTCCACGATATATCCCGAGAAGCTTGTCAGAGTCACTGGAGACAAGCCACATTTCCTCAGACTCCTGCTGAAGTAGGTGCGTTGATGTGCCTTCTTGGAAGTCGCATCAATTGATTACCCAGCGACAAATCGTTGGTAATATAACACCATGCAACTTGAGCGCACGACCATTTTCAATTCCATACCATTGATGCAGCTGTGGGCTGTACTCCACCATGCTTCATGAAGTCAATAACTACATCCTTCAACTTGCTGACATTGAAAGAGGGGTTATTTTCCTGACATCGTGTCACTAAGTTCACTATCTTCGTCTTCTATTCCATCTCCACGTAGCACATTATTTGACTCAGCCCATTTGTATCATCGGCAAACTCGTAAATACAATGAGCCGTATTTAGCTGCACTGTGGCGAGTGTAAATGAGGTATAGTAGCGGGCTGAAAACCAATACTTGCAGGCTCTGATGTTATTCTGGAGGAAGTGTAATCTGTAATCACTGACTAAGGACAGTTGGTGCTAAAATCGAGCATTCAGTGGAAGAGTGGGAAAAGATACCCCGGTCCCGGAGTTTGGAAAAGCTAAACATCCCATCCTTTTGCGCATACATGTACACATTGCTAAAGGCATACAGTAAAGTTCGAGAATGTTATTACTTTCAATATTATCCGCGAACTGACCTAGGCACCAGTAGTGGCTACCTCGCCAACAGGCTGTCTGTCCTTTCTTATTTTTTCTTATTTTTTATGTGTTAAAAAGTATGTTTTAGTGATCCTTGGTTTGTTTTATGTGGGGTTGTGTGTGGGGGGGGGGGGGTGAACTTTTATTCAATCTCTTTCTTCGACGCAGATGCGATTTTCTTCCGCATCGTATCTCCGTCCGCACTGTGCCCTAACACCGTGGAGTTGACGACCTTTCCTGGAGACCGACTCGGCGCTCCAAGCCGTGGGAGTCGGCGGGACTTCCATATTCAAATAGAAGGGGAGCAGGTTGAAACTCAGGCTAGGGTGCTTAGTCTAAATAAGGGGGATTATGAAGGTATGAGGACTGAGCTGATCAAAGTTGACTGGGATAGCAGACTCAAGAATAAGACGGTACATGAGCAGTGGTGTACGTTTAAGGGTATACTGTATAACCTTCAAGAAAAATTTATTCCTATGAAGAAAAAAAGGGGTAAGGGTAAGAACAGTCAGCCATGGCTCAGTAAAACTATAAAGGATAGTATTCGGCTGAAGGCAAGGGCATATAAGGTAGCCAGAGATAGTGGGAGGGTAGAGGATTGGGAAGCATTTAAAGGTCAGCAAAAAATAACTAAGAGATTAATTAAGACGGGGAAAATAGACTATGAAAGGAATTTAGCGAACAACATAAAAACTAATAGTAAGAGTTTTTATAGCTATATAAAAAGAAAAAGGGTGGCTAAGGTGAACGTTGGTCCATTGGAGGGTGAGACTGGAGAGTTGTTGGTGGGGAACATGGAAATGGCAAAGGCATTAAACGAGTATTTTGTATCAGTCTTCACCATAGAAGACACAAAAAATATTCCAACGCTGGATAAACAGGGGGCGGTAGGAATGGAGGAGCTAAATACTATTAAGATCACCAAGGAGGTGGTATTAGGGAAATTAATGAGACTGAAGGAGGATAAATCCCCTGGGCCTGATGGATTACATCCAAGGGTCTTGAGGGAGATAGCGGTGGGGATTGTGGATGCATTGGTGATAATTTTCCAAAACTCCCTGGAGGCAGGAACGGTCCCAGTGGATTGGAAAATGGCCAATGTAACACCTATATTTAAAAAAGGAAGTAAACAGAAGGCGGGTAACTATAGACCGGTTAGTCTAACATCGGTGGTGGGTAAAATGTTAGAGACAATTATTAAAGAAACACTAACGGGGCACTTGGATAAACATGACTTCATCGGACAGAACCAGCATGGTTTTGTGAAGGGGAAGTCCTGTTTAACGAATCTGCTCGAATTCTTTGAGGAAGTAACAACCCGGGTGGATAAAGGGGAACCGGTGGATGTGGTATACTTGGACTTCCAAAAGGCTTTTGACAAGGTGCCACATAAGAGACTATTGCTAAAAATAAAAAATTATGGGATTGGGGGTAATATATTAGCATGGGTAGAGGATTGGCTAACAAATAGGAAGCAGAGAGTGGGGATAAATGGTTCATACTCGGGATGGCAACCGGTAACTAGCGGGGTTCCGCAAGGGTCGGTGCTGGGACCCCAGTTGTTCACAATTTATATAAATGATTTGGAGGAGGGAACCAAGTGTAATATATCAAAATTTGCGGACGATACAAAAATGGGAGGAAAAGTAGGGGATGAGGAGGATAGGAAGAGTCTGCAAAAGGATATAGATAAGCTAGGTGAGTGGGCAACAACTTGGCAGATGAAATTTAATACTAATAAATGTGAAGTCATTCACTTTGGGAAAAAAAATGATAGGGCAAGTTATTTTCTAAATGAGGAGGAGCTGCGTTGTAATGCAACGCAAAGGGATCTAGGGGTATTAGTACATGAATCACTAAAAGTTAGTATGCAGGTGCAGCAAGCAATCAGGAAGGCCAATGGAGTTTTGGCCTTTATTGCTAGGGGGATTGAGTATAAAAACACGGAGGTCTTGCTGCAGCTGTACACAGTATTAGTGAGACCACATTTGGAATACTGTGTACAGTTCTGGGGTCCATACTTAAGAAAGGATGTACTAGCCCTGGAGGCAGTGCAGCGAAGGTTTACAAGATTAATTCCTGCAATGAGGGGATTGACATATGAGGAAAGGTTAAGTAGGCTGGAACTCTACTCTTTGGAGTTTAGAAGAATGAGAGGCGATCTCATTGAAACATATAAGATCGTGAGGGGCCTTGATCGGGTGGATGCACCGAGGATGTTCCCAATGATCGGGGAAACTAGAACTAGGGGACATAGTTGCAGAATAAGGGGGGGCTCTTTTAAAACTGAGATGAGGAAGAACTTCTTCACCCAGAGGGTGGTTAATTTATGGAATTCACTGCCCCAGGGAGCAGTGGAAGCAGAAACTTTAAATATATTTAAGACTAAAATAGATGGTTTTTTAGCTGCCAAGGGGATAAGGGGCTACGGGGAGAGGGCAGGGATATGGACCTAGGTATGGTTAGTATAGTAAGACCTGAGTGATCTCCTGGACAAGTGTCGATCGCCTGGATTGGGGTCGGAGAGGAATTTCCCGGATTTTTTTCCCGAATTGGACCTGGGTTTTTATCCGGTTTTTTGCCTCCCCCAGGAGATCGCGAGGTTCTTGGGGTGGAGAGGGGTGATAGCGGTATAAAGGGGAGGGTAGTGTCTTGTGTTCTGTGTCTTGTGTCTACTGTTTGTGGGTAAGTGTGTCTGTTTAGTGTTCAGCCATGAGCGAATGGCGGTGCGGGCTCGACGGACCTGGTGGTCTACTCTCGCACCTACTTTCTATGTTTCTATGTTTCTATGACTTTAACATCGCGGAGCTTGCGATGCATTTGCCGGGGGTCGAAGCTCCAACCGCGGGACCTGTGGTCTTTAACATCGTGGATCCCGCTGTCTCTGGTAAGAAGAGGCCGTGTTGGGAGCTCCATGCCGCGGAGGCAGTTTCAACAGCCCCGACGCGTAAGTTATGATCACCCCGACGGGGGCTTCGATCGTCGGCTGCGGGTCTTTGATCGCTCCGACTGCAGGTTGTTTGATAGACCCGACCGCGGGAATATAAAGAGGGAGAATATTTGACTTTTTGCCTTCTTCCACAGTGGGGAATGTGAGGAATCCGCTGTGGTGGATGTTTCTGTTAACCTTTATGCAATTGTGTGTCTTGTTGCTTTTGTTTCGTATGGCTGTGTGTTAATTCGCATATCACTGCATCGTAATTGGCACATGGGGCAATAAAGGTCATTCGAACCGTTTGAGCTGCTCGAAGTTCTGTTCTTGGCTCCTCAAACAATGAAGCTCAGATCCAATAATTATCGGGAGTTGAGCAATTTCCAGCTTTTCAATAATGGGAACATCAGGTGGACGGCAAGAGAACTGCATGCGAACGGGCAAGAATCCATCAATAAGTCATTTATGGAAAACTTGCAGGTTCCGCGTGTGTGTTGGGTAATTCGCTGAGTAAAATCACCAATAATCCGCTTCCCAGATGTGAAGAAATAAATGCTACTCTTTGTCTCCTTTCTTCAGTAGACGATGGTGCAAACCAGCTGCCTCCTAACATGTCGGCCGCAATTCGATTTCCGGTCTCCGCTGTTGACCCGATCAACGCGAACGCCGCCTCCCGAGAGCTTTGGAGATTTCGTTCAGATTACAATTAATAACCAAATGAATAAGAATAATAAGGTATGATGAATTGCGGTAAAATGGATTCCATGACAATTTTTTATTGACTGACCCACAATAGTCGCTGGGCCAGGTATGGAACTCCCGCCCCTCTCATATTCCCGGTAAAGCGGTGAACCTCCGAGTGCATCTTCCTGGCCTCTTTATTGCCGAATCCTACAGAAATCGAGGGAAGATCCAGACATGTCTCGACGATAAGTTCACACGGAGCGACGCCTGTTTCTTCAACATATAATCTTCTCGCCGCTGCAGTTATTCGTTTGTACCCGCTATTTGATAATTTGATTCGATTCGATTCGATTCGATTCGATTCGATTCGATTCGATGAGATGAGATTCGATGAGATTCGATGAGATTCGATTCGATTCGATTCGATGAGATTAGATTACATTCCTTTAATTGTCATTCATTCGGTCTGAACGAAATGTCGTTGCCTGCAGTCATACGTTTAATAATAAACAACAAAACACACATTTACATCCACCACGGGTGTTCACCAGGCACTTCCTCAATGTGATGGAGGCAAAATTCTTAGTCACTGTCTCTTCCCTCCTTATTCTCCCTCTGCACTGAGGCGATCCAGGCCTCCGATGTTGTTACCCCACCGGGCGATGGTAGTCAGTCCCGCGGTTCAACCGAACTCCGCGAACGGGCCAGTTCAAGCTCCGCGGCTCGGGATGGTCGAAGCTGCGGAAGCTGCCGCCCTCCAGTCCAGCGGACGCAGCTGTTGCCGCGGGTGCTACGCAAAAACACGCACCAGCCTGTGATCTGCAAGCTCCCGACAATGTCGTCCACTGGCACGCGGCCGAGCCCCAGATTCAGGTCGCCGCCACCGGATCGCCGCCTCAGCCACCGGAGCATATTCTCATCCCCGAGTCGGGCCGCTGCCACCGGTGGCACCGTGTCAGGCCCGAGTCGGGCCGCTGGCAACGGAGCACCGTCTCAGCCCCGAGTCGTGCCGCCCTCACCGGAGCACCGTCTCAGCCCCCAGTCGGACCGCTGCCACCGGAGCACCGTATCAGCCCCGAGTCGGGCCGCTGCCACCGGAGCACCCTCTCAGCCCCGAGTCGGGCCGCCCTCACCGGAGCACCGTCTCAGCCCCGAGTCGGGCCACTGCCACCGGAGCACCGTCTCAGCCCCGAGTCGGGCCGCTGCCATCGGAGCACCGTCTCAGCCCCGAGTCGTGCCGCCCTCAGCGGTGCACCGTCTCAGTCTCGAGTCGGGCCGCTGCCACCGGAGCACCGTCTCAGTGCCGAGTCGGGCCGCTGCCAACGGAGCACCGTATCCGCCCCGAGTCGGGCCGCCCTCACCGGAGCACCGTCTCAGTCCCGACTCGTGCCGCCCTCACCGGAGCATCGTCTCAGTCCCGAGTCGGGCCGCCCTCACCAGAGCACCGTCTCAGTCCAGAGCCTGGCCCCTGCCACCGGAACGCCGGAACGCCGCCACAGCCCCGAACTGGGCCTGCCTCGTGTTGTAAGTCCTGGCTGGCTCTGCGTCCGGAACCTCGAGGTCGGTCGCAGTTGGAGGCCGCCAGCTCCGCCATTAGGCCTCAGCGCAGACGGAGGCAGAGAAGGGGGGATACGACAGAAAGAATCGCATCCACCGAAGGGAGAGACAGAACACCATGTTTCTCCCCACCAGCAAACATAATACAACCTAATAGCTACTTGACTAAAAAAAGACAGAAAAAACAACATTTTACAGCTTTGCTGAAATGTGGCGCCCCGTTTGAACACAATACTCCAACATACACAGAAAATAATGGAGACAAGTCAGGCAGCGCCAAGAGTCACAACGTCATAGAGTAATGAAACGCCCTATGGCCCAACTTGACCACACCATCTAAAATCGCCCATTAAAGCTTGAATGTTTACAGAGTTCAATCCATATCTTACTCTAAGCCTCCCCTATCAACGTCCAAAGGTTGATTTGAAAATGTGTTTTTGTTCTTCCTCAACGGCTTCATTTGGCACTCGTTCAGTACATACAACATCAACAGTGTTAAAAAAAACGTTCATTTTAAACTAGACTAAGTGGGGCCCGTTGGGTCGCAGCTTCACACGTGAGGGCTGGTCCCCCAACGCTGGTCTCTCCAGAAATACGAAAATTGTTGGCCAGTGGGGGGGGGTTCTGGAAAGCTAGCATGAGTTTTGTGGGCCGAAGGGACGGGTTTCCAGAGGGCTAGTATGGACATTGTGGGCCCAATGGATTCTTGGGCTGGCAGCTCAGTCACTGAGGCCTGCGGCTTTTGCAACTGTCCTTTCGCAACTGTGGCTTTGGCAACGGTGGTTTGGCAACTGTGGCTTTGGCAATTGTGGATGGGAGGAAGAACCGCTTTATTCGATCCGACCGTTTACTGCAAAAGTCCCGCTCATTTCGTGATTTCCGCTTAGTGGACAGGTCACGCTGATTGCGTCACCTCCGGTGAGTGCAGAGGTCGTGCTGAATGCAGAAGTGTTGCTGACTGCGGAAGGCCTTAAGTGTAGACACTGCGCTCTTCCGTTTGAGTATTCAGAAAAGTTTACAGCCATATATATGGTGTGTGAATGTTTGTATCTATCTGTTTGTCTGTATGTATGTGTGAGTGTGTCTTTGGGTGTGTGTGAGTGTATGTGCGTGTGTCTGTGTATGTATGTGGATCTCTCTGTGAGTGTGTGTGTCTGTGTGTGTTCTGTCTGTGTGTGTGTCTGTCTGTCTGTCTGTGATTGTCTGTGTATGTGTCAGAGTCTGTGTCAGTGACTGTGTGTGAGTGTGTTAATGCGAGTGTGTGTGTGTCAGTGTGTGTGTTTGAGTGTCTGCCTGTATGTCTGTCTGGGTGTCTGTCTGTGACCGCGTGTTTGTGTAAGTGTGTGTGTGTTTGTCTGTGTGAGTGTGTGAGTGTATGTCCGAGTGTGTGAGTGTGCGTGTGTGTGTGTTTGTGTGTATCTGTCTGTGAATGTGTCTTTGTTGTGTGAATGTGTGTGTTTATGTGAGAGTTATTGTGGGTATGTGTTTGTGTTTGTGTGTGTGTCTATGTGTGTCTGTGTGTGTGAGTGTCTGTATATGTGTGTGTAAGAGTGTGAGCGAATGTGTGTGTGTGAATGCATGTGTGTGCAATCTGCTTGAAATGCTGTAAAATTGGATTTGCTGGCTTGGAGTGCTGTGAGATTAGACTTGCAGGCCTCCACTGAATGATGACTTTTGAGCTACATTTTCAGATTTCTTTGTTAAAATTTAACCACGCCATCTCTCTATATTAAAATTGCATTGTTTTAATATCACCAGCAAAGGACATCATGAGGCAGTGGGGAGCAGAACACAACAAGAAATAACTTAAGAAATCTCATCTCATTTAAATTGTTGATATTTTTTAAGTCATTCACATTATAATGTTTAATAAATCCTTGTTTGCATTTGCCATGCCTGCGTGTTCTTCCTCACAATGGGAACCTAATAGGCAGGAATGGCTGCACTGTAGGAGAGCCACTAAGAATGCATGGGGCATGTTGAGGGTAGATGGATTGGATACGTGGGGGAGAGGGGAATGGCAAGGAGCAGTTGGGGTGGGTGAAGGGATGAAAGGTGACTGAGTGAACTGCCACCACACCAGCCGTGAGTGAGTGGATCGCCAGCACACCAGCCATGAGTAAGTGAACTGCAAGTCCACCAGCTGTGAGTGCCTGAAGTGCCAGCCCACCAGCCGTGACTTAGTGAACTGCCAGCCCACCGGCCATGACTGCTAGTCCAAGAATCAATTCAGTCCACAATCTCCATACTAGCCCTCTGTAAACCAGTCCATTCAGTGTACGACACCCATATTAGCGCTCCTGAGATTTACACAAGGATAGACTTTCCACCTTCATTGCTGTGATCTGTAAAAAAGTTGAAAATGGCTAAAATTGATTGTCCACCCTCTACCCCTTCTATCTCGCAGAGGCTGTCACCTGTTTTCGGCAGAATGTCTGGCAGTTTCTCATCTGCCAGCCCGCCAGGCCTCAGTTACCGAGCTGCCAGCCTGCCATGCTTGAGTGACTGAACTGCCAGGCCTGAGTGACTGAGCTGCCTGGCCTCACTGACTGAGCTGCCAGGATTCAGTGTATGAGCTGTCAGGCTTCAGTGCCTGAGCTGCAAGCCCCAGAATCAATTCGGCCCACAATGTCTATACTAGCCCTCTGGAAACCAGCATTTTCAGCCCACAACCACCATGCTAGCGCTCCAGAAAGTCAGTCCCCACTGGCCACCAATATTGGAACTGTTGGAGAATTGGAATATTGCGTTGGGGACCAGCCCTCCGTGAGAAGCTGGGACCCAACAGGTCCCACTCAGTCTAGTATATTTTATAAATAGCTGCGGTCCTATTTTCTATCCATGTCAATATCCAACCCCAATACCATGTGCTATAATTGTTGCCACTAATCTCCTGTGTGAGATCTTAACAAATGCTTTCTGAAAGTCCAGGTACACTACATCCACTGGATCTCACGTCCAGTTTACTTGTTGCATCCTCAAAATAGATGATGCAGTGATTATGCAACCTATGAGACATGTCGCTGGTTTCATGGTGTTGTAAACAATGGAGATGACAGGCGCTTTAGGTTTAAGGTTCAGGTTTAGGGATAGTATTGGCACATGTACCGACGTACAGTGAAAAAACATTGTTCTGCATGCTATCATACATTGTTCTGCATCTTACATAAATAATTTATAGATTTTATCAGTTCAAACGCTATGATACAGGTCACTGGGCATAAGGATCCACGTTATGCGGTCGCTACATGCATTCGCACAGCGGGTGGCGCAAATATCAAATTAGCTGCCAAAGGTGGTAGCTGAGGTAGAAACTACACAGGATCTAAAATACATTTGGCCAAACACAAATAGGAACAGACATGCGTCAAAAAACGGCAGGTGGGACTATTGTGAATGGTGTACATTGATCGGCGTTGACAAATTGGGCCGAATTAACTGTTCCTTCGTTGTGTGACTCATGAGAATAGATATAACAGTGGAAAATAGAGAGAGAAGAATGCATTTATCAGCATTGTAGCGCTATTTTATACATCATTACCTCAGACAAAGTTCAATGTCCATAATGGTATAGAGGGGATTGAATAGTGCCCTAGCCTCTGAAGGGACCGTTCATATACCCGATAGCGGAGGAAATGAACCAATTCCCAAGTTTTGTGATGCGCGCTCACAAACATCTCTACCTGTTGCCGGATAGGTGTAGGTGAAAGAAAAAAACTGAGCGGGATTTGCCAAGTCTTTGATTTTGTTGGGTGTTTGGGTAATGTTATGCAGCGTGAAGTGCAGATAAGGACTATGATTAGTCTGGGCTCTGAGATGGACTGGGCTATATTTACAACCCTCTGCAATATCTCGCGGTCTTGGAATAGTTGTTCCCAAAACAAGCTAATGTAGCGTCACCAAACGTGGTGAATAAAGGTGAGACGTCAGGCCGGTTCAAACAGTCGTTTATTCAGTGGTGACATGTTAGGTTGGTACGCTAACTATAATAACAGTGTTGCTGTAGCTGAGCGAGGTGGTTCACTCAGGCTCTGCTACCGGTTGACTACTTAAGGTCTCCAGGTGAGGTGACCTTAGGTACCAGGACCGTGCCCGCCCTCGTACATCCTGACGAGCATTCGAGCATAAGTGACCCGTATATAGGCTGACGCCACACTACGGTGCAAAGTGACAAGCGTTTTAACATATTTTTGCAAGAGTAACGGGAGACATGACAAATGTATTTTTATTTTCGATTGTGTGTCCTCTTGGGTATCGCATCATTGTGATTGCAGCACGTCAGAGTGGTAATATTGACAGGAAACTGAAGGAAATACTTTACACTCCGACGTTGGTGGGTATATGAAACAAGCGGTCCGACGAGTTAGTTGAGAAGTGTTCTGCAGCAAGAGTGTTTGGAAATATCGGTGCCAATTCAACAGTAGTAAGAAACAGATAGGTAGTTGTTGACCAATAAATGTTGAGCTGGAAATTATTCTGGAATACTATTCAGGTGCGCCCCGAGCAACACCGGTGTTTGCCTGTTTGTGATTTGAAAAATCATACCACACCGCATGCGTTTCATCAATATCCGAGTTCTGATGAGATCATTAACTTCTGACATTACAGATTTTCTCTTTCAGCGCCGATGTCTTCTGTCATCTGAGTATATCATATCTTCCTCGTATATCAGACGCAGGGAAATTGCCACGGTCCGCAGTGCAATATCGGCATGTTTATTGTGTTCTTGCACCCGACGCCCACTTCACCTTTTCCTCGCATTTGCCCAGAGTCCATTTGTTATTAACAGCCATTCGTCACCTTCTGCTTAACATCATCACCGTTTGTGTCTCGTCTATAATCCCAGTCAGCGTCATCGGACAAACATTCCCGCTCTGATCAGAGTTATTTCATACCTCACGGGCCATTTAGTCAGGTTAGATCTATTATTATCACATGTACCGAGCTGCAGTGGGAAGAGTCGTTTTGCCTGTTATTCACTTGGTTCAAATATTCCAGACACAAAAGCAATCAATGTGAAGCCAAGTGCAATAGATCGGGAAAATGGGAAGATACGGAATGTATAATACAATTCATGATACAGAACATCATGCTGAATGTGGTTCTTTATTTCCACCCAACCCCGATTTGTCCGGGTATTTGGAACAATGAACAATCGTTGCTCAGGCCACATTGCATAATTCCAGTCAACCGTTCTCCTAGGAGTTGCACTTTGCATTTGGAGTACAAGATATTTGTACAAACACAAAACCATCATTGAATCTGATGTAAAATTCGTATTGAACCGTGCCGGGTGCATAGCTAGAAAGATTAATGATACAATGTTTCTATCAACTATGAGTCTTGGTTTGTGAAGGTGTAAACAAATAAGCTGCAAGAGGCATTAATATTTAGGCTTCATGTTTGCGTTTATTATTGTCATGTGTATTGAAGCGCATGATAAAGCAAAGGGGTAGATACAGAATGCAGAACATAGTTCGCAGCATGATAACGCATATGTTCCATGGACATATATCCACCAAAGTGTCGCGATGTTTAGAACAGTACTCAGTGATAATGGAAGAGAAGAAACTATTCCTCTGTGTAATTGTCCGCTTTCGAGCGCTTGTATTTTCTACTGGACGGGAGAAGGGGTGGAAAGGAATGATAGTGTTGGGACACGCCTTTTATTATGTTTGGTAAAGTACACAAAATTGCTGGGGAAACTCAGCGGGTGCAGCAGCATCTATGGAGCGAAGGAAATAGGCGACGTTTCGGGCCGAAACCCTTCTTCAGACTCCTTCAGACTTCTTCAGACTTATTATGTTTGTTGCTTTTGCGAGGCAGCGTGGTAGAGATGGAGCGAATTGTGCGAGGTCTGCTCTGTGTGATGGACTGTGCTACATCTAAAATAACTCTACAACTTCTAGCCGTCTTGGGAAGAACATTTTCCAAACTAAGCTGCGACCATCCCACAGTATTGTTTCTATAGTCCATCCGTAGAGGTTTGTAGAAGTTCTGTCTGTCTCCTCCGATGTGGTTGATGCAGGACTGGTCAGTGGTAATAATAGCGCCAAGGAACTCGAAGCTCAACTATTACTCTTCTGCACCGTTGATGCAGATTTGGCGCGTCTACTGCGCCATGCGTTTTCATCTTGTTAACATCGGGGAAGTGGGTATTTTCAAGACACGATTCATAGAAACATAGAAACATAGACAATTGGTGCAGGAGTAGGCCATTCGGCCCTTCGAGCCTGCACCGCCATTCAATATGTTCATGGCTGATCATCCAACTCAGTATCCCGTACCTGCCTTCTCTCCATACCCCTGGATCACTTTAGCCACAAGGGCCACATCTAACCCTCTTAAATATAGCCAATGAACTGCCTCAACTACCTTCAGTGGCAGAGAGTTCCAGAGATTCACCACTCTCTATGTGAAAAATGTTTTTCTCATCTCGGTCCTAAAGGATTACCCCTTCATCCTTATACTGTGACCCATTGTCCTGGACTTCCCCAACACCGGGAACAAGCTTCCAGCATCTAGCCTGTCCAACCCCTTAAGAATTGTGAAAGTTTCTATAAGATTCCCCTAGTTTCTATTAAATCCCCCCTAGTTTCTATAAGATTCCAGTCAGCACTCCCTCTCTCTCTCCTGCCAGTATTGCGCATCATCATTTTTCTGATCCGACACACCACAGTGGTGTTGTCTACGAGCACGTTGCATGAATTGGGGCCGTACTCGGCCTTGAGACGCCAGTGTAAACGGAGAATATTATGGAACTGAGAATGATTCCTTGCCGGGTAGCGGCGATGAGTGTCATTGTGAGGAAGTTGTTGTCACGTAACCTGGCTAATTGAAGACTGTGGGACACAAAGTTACGGATCCCGTGGCAGAGGAAGGATGTGATTCCGAGATCCCAGAGCGTGGAGATAACCGCCACCCCCTGCACCAGCAGACGCAGCTACACATGGCCTTATGCACAATGCCAAACTCCAGTCTGTTCCTACATTCAATATCACAATTAACGGCGTGACCTTAATTTTCACGGAGATACATTACCCTCCATTTCTTTAATGTCCACAAATATATTTGCTCCAACCCTGTTTGTACTTAACAAACGAGCATCGCTACTGCCTGGGATAGAGTGAACTGTGGGCTCAGAGTATTTTACACCTATACTCAGCCACTCCATGGTGAAATATTATTCTGAAACATTGATCCAAACGTAATCATTCACAAACCCGTTGTGTATTTATCTCAACATCTATCCTGTCAGGGCCACGTAAAATTCTACCGTGTGAAAAATTAACTTTGCATTGATCACGTATGGTTCTTAGTCTGTTTTATGTGGGGGGGGGTGGGGTGGGGAGGGGAAGGGGGAAACCGTTTCCCAGTCACTTCCTGGACGGTATGCGTCAATTCTCCGAGCCGCATCCCCCCCCCCCCTTCCCTCGCTGCCACCCATCTGGTATGGCGCGGCCTTTCCTGCCGTTGAACGGCCAGAGCTTCAGCGGCGGCACAACACTGAATTACCATCGCGGAATCGCAACACTGAATTACCATCGAATTACCGGGAATCGCCGTGTGGAGCTCCGGAGTGTTGGGCCTGCTGATTAACATCGTGGAGCTGTGGTTTGAGGGGCTTCCACTGCGGGCGGCGCTGACTTTAACTCGCCTAGCCTGGGCTCTTTGCCGGGGTTCGCTAGCGTTGTAGCTCCGCCCAGCTCGGCCTGTCGCGTCTGGAGCCGCTGTCTCCGGTAGGAAGTGGCCGATTTGGAATCTCCAAGCCGCTGAGAGTGTTCTTCCGTTTCGACACCGGAGCTCCGATCATCCCGGCGAGATGGCCTGAAACATCGGGCCGCCGTAGCGGTGACTGAGGAGGCCCCAAAGGCCTCGACCAACGGTGAACAAAGAGGAAGAGGATTGAAGTTTATTTCCTTCCCTCACAGTGGGAAACGTTGATTCTGTTGTGTGGGGGTGTTGAGTTTTTTTATTCGTATGGCTGTATGGTAATTCAAATCTCACTGTACCAATTGGTGCTTGTGACAATAAATGTCTTTTCAACTATCTGTAAACTGCAGATTAAAGAATCGTATCAATTAGAGTAATAAGAATAACAAACGTGTAAACGTGCCCACACCAGCCAACATGTCGCAGCTACGCTGATCGATTGTTAGTCCTTGGACAACCAATTCATTCGAGGGATAAATATCGACTTCTATCTCGGCATCTAGTCGGCATCTCGGAGTATTCCTAAAATTATATTTTATTCTCCTTTCGTGTGGCGTGCACAGCCTAAAGTTGTTGGACAACTTGTTCTGTTTGATCTGCCGTGTGTGCACGTCGAGTTGATTGCATTAGTCGAAACTGGGCGGACCACGTGAAGGTTGCAATCTTCCACCGCCTTAAATTAGATAGTTCGAAAGCATCATACTCTGCTGACCACGTGCTAGTTAATGGAATTTAGTAATTGGATACTATTAACATAGACCGTTGTTGAGACTGCTTCTCTGCTCTGTGACTCTGTGACACACGACCCAGTCTTGCACAATTCTCCACATGTGGTAACACCGTCACTCGTTACAGCAAGAGGTCGTTACTTTTTCCTTGAAGGGGTCGAGTTATAATGAGAGGTGCGGACATTATTCCTTCGAGTGCCGGAGGATGAGGGGTGATCTTACGATTATGTATAAAATAATAAGGAAAATAGATAAGGTGAATGCACCTTTATCCAGGTCGAAGAATCAAAAACCATCAAAGATATCGATAACGTCTGTTTTATATGGACAATCTTAGTCGCCATCATACTAAGAACAATCCCGCTCTGATCATGAATGTCACTTTTCTCAGATTATTAGCATTGGTAAGATTAGGCAAATGTTTACTATTATGATATGTGCCGAGCAATAGTGAAACGCTTTGTTTTGCTTCCGATCCACTCAAATCGGATAGATCGTACATAGGTACAAACTGTTCAAACTCAGAGGTGGACAAAAGTACTGGAGAAACTCAGTGGGTGCAGCAGCATTTAAGGAGCGAAGGAAATAGCCAACTTTTCGGGCCGAGACCCTTCTTCGAACTTCAGATACATCAGATAGACCAAGGGGAATGTACAGAATACCGAATATTGTTCGTGACGTTTTGCTCATTATTGCCTTTTATTTCGACGAATCCCGGAATTGTCCTTGTGTTTGTAAGGATAAACAACATTTGCTCAGGCCACATTGCATAATTCAGACCGCCGTGGAACTGATCATGTGCAGTTGGTAAATTCGAGTTGTGTAAAAAAGCAAAGTTAGTTCAATGTGCAAAACGTATCATTTGACTGTGCCGAGGTCCACAGTTGGAAAGGTGTATGATGCCGTGCTTCGGTGAGCCAAGAGACATCCCGCTGGGTTCGTGGTGTAGTGAACAATTAACATGGGAAGAGCATTAGGTTTTAGCCGGTCGTTTATTATCACAAGTTACAGTCTAAAATGTGGGTGTACCTGTTGTCCAAACTGATCAGATATAACGTATACAGATTCAAACACGAGGACACAGAGTGGTGAGTATTTGTATAACAACAGAGAGTGGTCAGTGTGTGGATTCGCACAGGGGTTGGTGTGTATATAGAACAAGTTGCCAGAGGACGTAGTTGGGGTGAAACCTATTACAACATTAAAATATATTTGGACAGGTAGGTGTATTGGAAAGGTTGAACATGAAAAGGGCCAGATATAGCAAGTGGGACTAGTGTAGATGGGACACATTGGTCGGTGAGGATAGCAAGCTGGACCGATGTTATATGACTATATACAT
The DNA here is from genome assembly GCF_010909765.2 of Amblyraja radiata. NCBI lineage: Eukaryota > Metazoa > Chordata > Chondrichthyes > Rajiformes > Rajidae > Amblyraja > Amblyraja radiata. Next base: position 280,997 of record NW_022630096.1, read on the forward strand.
AGATAAAGGAAAGTGAACAATACAGAGTGCAGAACATAATTTTCACCATTGTATCGTATCGTTGTTCATCAGTTTGTGAGACAATGCCCAATGCCACAAGAGATTAGAGTCTATTGTGAGACAACGCCCAATGCCACAATGGGTGAGTCTGTTGTGAGACAAGGCCCAATGCCACAATGGGTGAGGCTGTTGTGAGACAATGCCCAATGCCACAATGGATTAGAGGCTGTTGTGAGACAATGCCCAATGCCACAATGGGTTAGAGGCTGTTGTGGGACAATGCCCAATGCCACAATGGGTTAGAGGCTGTTGTGGGACAATGCCTAATGCCACAATGGGTTAGAGGCTGTTGTGAGACAATGCCCAATGCCACAATGGGTTAGAGGCTGTTGTGGGACAATGCCTAATGCCACAATGGGTTAGAGGCTGTTGTGAGACAATGCCCAATGCCACAATGGGTGAGGCTGTTGTGAGACAATGCCCAATGCCACAATGGGTTAGAGGCTGTTGTGAGACAATGCCCAATTCCACAATGGGTGACGCTGTTGTGAGACAACGCCCAATACCACAATGGGTTAGAGGCTGTTGTGAGACAATGCCCAAGGACGTAGGACGGAGGATCTTGGGCAGTCAATGGAAGTTTCTTGAGAGCAGTCAGTGTTACCGTCGAAAAAGTACTGATGTTACTATCGTGTATCAAGGTAGACAAATCTCCATGGCCTGATCATACATACCCGAGGACATTGTACGAAACTAGAGTGGGAATTGCGGGAGACCTCGTTGAAATTTACGTGGTCAAGGTGCGGAAATAGGCCACTCGGCCCTTCGAGCCAGCACCTCCATTCACTGTGATCATGGCTGATCATCCGCCAACAGTACCCCGTTCCTGCCTTCTCCCTATATTCCTTGAATCTGCTCTCTTTAAGAGCTCTATCTAACTCTCTCTTGAAAACATCCAGATAATAGGCCACCACTGCCTTCTGAGGCTGAAAATCCCACAGATTCACAACTCTCTGGGTGAGAAAGTGTTTCATTCATCTCCGTTCTAAATAGCCGATCCCTTATTCTTAAACTGTGGCCCCTGGATCTCGACTACTCCAACATCGGAACACGTTTCTCGCCTCTAGCATGTCGAATCCCTTAATAATCTTATATGTTTCAATACGAATCACTCTCATCCTTCTAAATTCCAGTGTATACAAGCCCAGCCGCTCCATTCTTTCGACATACGACAGTCCCGCCATCACGGGAATTATCCTTGTAAACCAAAGCAAAAATCTCAAAATCGGAGACCAAAACTGCATACAATACTCCAGGTGTGGTCTATCCAGGGCCCTGTCCCACACTAGATGGACCGTTTTGCTCCTATGCTCAACTCCTGTTGTTATGCAGGCAAACATGCCATTAGCTTTTGTGACATTATCCATGTAATTTATGCATATTAGCTGTACTCATTCTCGCACATGCTCAGACTTTCGCATATAATTATTGTAGATGGGTTATGCATGCAACCTATAATGTAGTTACCTCATCACCACTAACCACGCCCCATCATATTAGTATAACTGTAGTATCCTCCCTTTGTTCCTCCCACTAGGTCCCAGTACGCCTGAAGGCTGGATGCAGTCAGTGCTGGGACGTGTGTGCCATGTACTATATTAAACTCTCAGTAAAGTGACCTTCACCGTGGAAATAAATCTTGCTTTTGATTCCTACACGAGTGTGTGTGGAGCCATCTTTTCCCGTCTAATATATGCTAGTTTTACCTACATCGTAAGCAGACACATTTCAAAACATGGTGGCAGCGGTGAAAGTGAAGATTTTGCGGATAAAATGGACGCTATGATGATTAGCAAAAATGCTTTGAAAAGCTTTCAGGTATCAGTGTTTCAATGTTCAGCGACCGACTAGCTGCATGCATGAGTGGCATGATATGCAGGCCAGTGAGCACACATCGATAAGATGCAGTGTGCAAGTCAGTGCCGTAGGAGACTGCTTAAACATAGCACGCGCTGCATGGAAACAGAAAAAAAGCTTTGTTTCGAAAATATTTTCGATAGTATTAGAATATATTAGAGAATATTACGCAAAGTACGCAGTCGCGCGTTGCGCTTAGAGCTAAACGATACGTAAGCCATTAAGAGCGACGGGTTACGCTGATATTTGAATTGAATTGGATTGAATTTCCTTGTTTGCCATTCAAACAATAGTTTGAACGAAATTGCGTACCTTGCAGTCAAGAGAGAAAATAAGCAACAAAACACTCAATTACCACATTTTAACACAGACATGCATCACAGTGAAACTCCAGGCAACTCCTCACTGTGATGGAAGACAAAAAGTCGTATTTCCTTGCTTTTTCTCCCGCTGAGTCGAGGCGAGCGAGGTTCTCGATGGTGAAGCCCCCGCCGGATGATGGTAAACGCCGCGGCCGATTCCAAGCTCCGCAAAGGGGCCGACTCAAACTCCGCGACCCGGGGCGGACGGATCGGAACCCTCCAGCCCAGCTGTTGCGAGAGCTCCCGAAAATCACTCACAAAACAGGGACCTGCGAGCACCCGATGTAACCGTCCCAAGGGCCCTTAGCCTCCGAAGTCAGCCAGCTCCGCGATGGTAAGTCCACAGGCTCTGCCACGGTAGCCCCCAAAGTCGATTATAGTTTGAGGCCGCCAGCTCCACGAACGTAGGCCTCAGTGCAGACGCAGACGGAGGCATGACATGGAAAAGGTCGCATCCCCTTTGAAGGAAGAGATTACAAAAATCTGTCCCCCAATCCCCACATATACACAACATAAAATAAACTAAAACATACGTCTAATAAGGTAAAATTAAAAAAAGGTAAAGGCAGCCGACTGCAGGCGAGCCGCAGCTGCTTGGCAGCGCCGACCCTTCCGGATGGAAGTGCCGGCGCAGGCCAGTCCATATTTCCACGTGGCTCCACCACCCAATCTAAAACTCAATGAGAAGCGGGTGGACTAGTGGCAAATGTTTAAACACATGTACGAAAATAGTAGGATTAAACGAGAATTTACCAGTTTGAAGTTTGATCTGTATTTTATGAGGAGTTACGATGAGGGATTACGTGAAGAACCCGCTCAGCGCGCAGGCGCGTCATACTTCCAAGCAGCGGTGTGGAATCACAGATAGACACAGTTATTTGAAGTAAACATAGTAAAGATAAGGAGACATCAATTTATTAGCTTGATCCATATAATGAGGGTGGGAGCGGAGGGCACGTAATCCCTCATCGTAACTCCTCATAAAATACAGATCAAACTTCAAACTGGTAAATTCTCGTTTAGTCTTACTATTTTACTTCGGAGTCACGTGAGGGACTACGTGAAGATTTCAAAGCTCTGTGATTTCAAACCGTGTAACAGTTTCATTCCACTCACTGCCGAATTTCTTGAGGGAGGAAGTGTTATCATAATCAACCAATGAGTCTATTTGTAGAAAAACACAATGGTATTTTTTAAACAATAACAACAAAGAATTAAATTGCTCCCCTGGGTTTAAATTAAATATTTGCAGTTCGTAAATCTTTACTGCAAATAAACCAGGTTTTGCCAACGGCTTATTACAAAATTTCTGAACGGTCTTCCCCACCCCCCCACCATCCTGCTGTAGCCAGGATGTGGTCTATAGGCATGTCCATTCTTTAGCCGTCGACATGGATGCTGCGCTGGTGGAATAACATGTGTACATGTTAGTGTTTATCCCAGCAGTTTCTAGCACCTGCTTGAGCCATCTCGCAATGGTTTGGCTCGTCACCCGACCATAAGGTTTTTGTGACTGACCCACAAGGCTTTTCATCTCCCTCGAATATTTTGGTTGTGTCTATGTAGGATAGTAGGTGGGTCATGGCACATAACCGTGGTTCTGGTGGGTAAGCCACGACTGAATTAGGTGTTCCTGGTCTGCTCTGTTTGATCAGTCGCTGGATAACGACATATCTGGTCTGGAGCTGTGATCATGTTGTCCAGTCGCAATAGGTGTAGTGATTGGACCCTCTGAGCGGATACAAGTGCCATCAACATGAGCGTCTTTAGTGTAGCTTGCTCGAGGCCGAGGGATCTGGCTGGTGGCCATTCCCTGAGATATGTCAGGACCACACTGATATCCCAAATATGGGTATACCTGGGCTTAGGGCTTGATATTGTAAATGCCCTTCATCACTTTTACCACCAGTGGATGGGATCCCATCGCATGTTGTCCTGGCGCTGGTTTGAGATAAGCAGAAAGAGCACTCTGCGCTGTGTTGATGGCACTGTAGCTGATCCTTACATCGTGGTGTGGTTAGGCCAGGAACTCCAGTATGTTGGTGGCTGTGGCTGTTGCGTATGTTGTCCCTGTTTCCTAGCAGTACTTCTCCCTTTTTTGATGCTGGTTAAGTACTGCCTCTTGGTGGATGTTCGAAGGGATGCCGACATGGTGGTGATGGTTTGTTTGGACAATCCCAGTTCCAGGTAAGGTCTGTTCAAACTTGCAACCCAGGCGTTTAATTTTCTCATGGCATGGGTGTTTAGCTTACATGGTAGGTAAGTAGCTGATAGCCAAATATGTCTTTCGACACACCATTGCCAAATCATGTTGACCAATTTGTCGCATGACAATGATTTTATGCCACCCATATGGTTAATATAAGCCATCACCGTAGTATTTATCAATTTGTAACCGAACATGCAAGTGCTGCATATTAGATACATATGCTTTTAAACCATAAAAGGCGCCCAACATCTCTAGATAGTTAATGCCCAGTGTAAGTAGTAATGATGACTCTAGGTTAGTCCATCTATCACCTGTGCTGGATATGGAGTTAGTCGCTCCCTAGCCTTGAGCACTGGCATCTGTTTGAATAACTAAAGTAGGGTTAGTGATAAAGATAGGGCTGAAACTATGCCAAACGTTTTCTGCCCACCACTGTAGCTCTGATATTGCTTCAGTGGGTAATTTCATGACACGATCATAGTGACCTGTATGTCGTTTTATTGCCTGTACCTTTGCTGTCTGTAAATTTTTGATAGTACAAAGGTCCGAATTGTGTAGCCGGAAATGCTGCTACCATTTCCCCAATCACTCTTGCTACTTGTCGAATAGTTGGTGGCTCATTGACCATTAAACTGTTGCATGATTGTGCTAATTCAACCATTTTTGCCTTTGGAAAGATAACAGTCATATGGACTGAGTTAATTGTGAAGCCCATGTAGTCCATGATAGTGGATGGCTTCAACTTAGATTTATCTGGATGTAGGACGAACCCCAGAGTTTCGAGGAGCTGTTTTGTAGCTGATACTGCTGCCACAGCCAATTCCATCGATTTCCCTACTATCAGAATATCATCCAGATATGCCATGACAATATGTTTTTGTTTTCTTTGGATTGCCATGGCTGGGTTCAATATTTTGGTGAATAATCTTGGGGCTGAAGTTAGCCCATAGGGCAATGCTTTGTACCATCCAGATAAATTTTAGGTATCTGCGATGATCCTTGTATATGGGTACTAGATAGTAAGCATCTTTAAGATCAATTCTTGCCATGAAGTGTCCTTTGGAATTCCGTTGTTTGGCAGTAACAAATGTCTCCATTTTGAAATGTATATACTTAACAAATTTGTTTAGTGATGTTAAGTCAATGATGATGCGACAGCCATCTTTTTTGGTTTTAGTGAATATATTCGATACAAATTCCAAAGGTTCATGTTTGGTCTTTTCGATGACCTCTTTTGTGATAAGTCTCACCAGTTCAGCTTGTCCCTCACGTTTCTCTTTGACGGAGGGAGAAATACCCTTTGGGGCCAATGTTGAACTGGCGGCGTTTTTTCTGACATGAATTGTATTTTATATCCACTAATGCAGTTGAGTATATACTTGTCACTCGTGACCATACCCCATGCTTCTTTAAACAAGTGTAATCTCCCCCCTTTTAATAAAGCACCCTTATTCTCTATATGCTGGTAGGAACCAGACCAACCTACCTGCATGGTTATTGGCGATTCTGTTTCTTCATTTTCCTGAAGGTTCTGTTCTGACGTGCTGGCGATGTTGGGGGGAGGCGCATTTTCCAGAGGGTCCGCTGCGGGCCCTGATCTAAAAGATCGTTGGGGATAATGTGCGGACTCCAAGCGTTCACCAGTCCCATATTGCGGAAGTCGACTGGTGGATGCCGTGGGGTGCTGCCGCTTGGGTATCGGTGATCTTGGTTTGCTCGTCCCGGGGCCTGCCCTCATTAGGCCGAAGGTTTTTGATGCTTCCTCCATCTCCTTCAGTTTTTTATTGAGATCTTTCCCAAATAGCTGCGCGTCCGTCTCCGCAGCTGGGGCTTTACACAAGCCAGCAAATTTGGGATTGAGGGCAGGTCTTATGTTTCCCTGCGGAGATTGTTGATCTCAAATTGTGTGGTACACATTAATGCCAGCAAATCCTGCTGGCAGATATCCATCTCCATGGTCTCCACGGAACGAGCAAAGGCTGTTATGGCCGACGTCAGGAGCCTTAGGATCCACTGTAGCTTGAGTTCTTGGGCCGGATGTGTGACCCCACATGCCCCCAGATTTGGCTGTTGACACTTTTTACTTTGAGGGCCTCTCAGTTTTCTGGTGCTGTGTGTTGTTTCAGCACCTCAGCGAGCACCTTTTCCAGTAATGGTTTATTGGATAGATGGTTGATGCTGGCCGCCATTCTTGGTTCCAGCGGTGCTCCAGCCCGTGAGGTTGCTACAAAGCGGTCCACCACACCCAACAGCTCTTCCTGTTCCTGCACCCCTGGCATACTCCCGAATTCGTCCGCCTGCCCCTGTTCCAGACCAGCCCAGCCCTGGTCACCAATGCTAGCCTCCAGTAATGAGGGAGCAGAGGGCAGTGCACAAGACACTGTGGAGGGCGGCCTGACATCCCTCCGCGAGAGCGCTCTTTCTGCGCATCTCGCTGGAGCTGCTCCAACGAATCGGACGCCACCGGCCGGATGCCTGTTCGGATGGCTAGACATCCAGCCCGCAGTTCAGGCACTAGCGGGACTGGGCTCGGCGCGGTGATGGGGATAGCGGTGCGCCCGGTATTTGTTCCTACCGCCTTCTTCTAGAGCTTTTGTGCCTTGTAGATGCGAGAGCGCCCCTCAAGCAGCGCGTCTCGCAGGCACCTGATCCGAGAGCCGCTCCAGTGGCTCAGGCGGCTCTCTCTCCCCCCGTGCGGGTGGAGAGACGTCCCGTCCGAAATCGGGAACACCTGCCGGATGCCTATTCGGGTGGTTATACATCCAGCCCGCTGCTCAGGTGCTAGCGGGCTGGGCTCGGCACGGTGTCGGGGAATAACGGAACACCGGGTAAACGCTCCTACCGCCTATTGCTGCCCCCCTCCCCGACGGAAAACGTTCCTCTTCGAACGGGGGACAGTTTTGTTCCAAAGCCTTTTTCTCTGCCTGTAAAACACAAGCAGAAAAAAGGCTCCCCTGTAAAAGAAACCCGACCTCAGGGTACTCACCTGACGGTCCATTTCATTCTGTAGCGGGAGCGCCTAAAACCCGCTGCTGCCGCTGTTGCACTGCTGGCGTAATGCCGCGCCTGCGCGCTGAGCGGGTTTTTCACGTAGTCACTCACGTGACTCCGAAGTAAAATTATCATTACATGACCACTGCCCCAAAGAGTATCTCCCTATTACAGGGCTCCTGCTTACCTTTTTTTCCCTTTTGCCAGCCGGGCAACTTTGGCAGCTTTTAGGTTGCCAAATGACAGTTTAGGTGGTCATGGCTTGCATGACACGTGCGATAATGTGTTCGGACGAAGCGCGTAGTTACCAGTCGGAAGTGTACTCCATGAAGCATTCACATATTATTTCTGCTGCAAATAAAGTCACAAACTAAACATTCACCAATCAAGACATGATATATCCCACAATGACATGCAGCAAAATTATAAGACAGTATCTCAACTCTTTTTACACATGCAATTAATGCAATTTATATTAGTTCTTTCCACTTCCAAACAAAAATTTGGTTGGATTATTCAGCGTATGATCAACCTGTGTCAATAAATCCTGGACCATGGTAACATATATGCGTACGTATAGTTGTGACTGTTGCTCATTAAATAACTACAGTGCTGATACTCCATATTAAGAGCCGTTAAAATGAATTATGTAATAACGTGTCAACAGTGACGGTAGCAGTGACAATCGAACACTGAGGTCTTAATGTTTCACGTGTTCACAATTTAATTACTCCATCTTTATGGATTAAAACAAATAATAACATTTGGAATTAATACACATTTGATTGCATTCCGCTATCAAACATAGTCAATATCCGCTCTGAACACATTCCCAGGACTATAGGGTCAGGGAGGGCTGTGTGTGTGAATCAGTGCGGGGTGGATAGATGGCGGGGGGGGGGGCAGTCGGTGCAGAATGGATGGATTGAGGCAGGTGAATTAGTACGTGTTGGTTGGAGTAGGTAAAATTGTGAGGGGAGAGGTGTTGGTGTCAGTGCTGTTGAATGCGGGAGGGGGGGGGGTTGAGTACGGGATGGATGGGGGTAGACTCCGTGTTGGAGAAACTCAGCGGGTTAGGCAGCATCCATGGAGCGAAGGAAATAGGCAACGTTTCAGTTCGAGACCCTTCTTCAGTGTTCTCCCCATTCTTCTTGAATGGGAGGATCAGTACAGGATGGGGGGGGGGGGTCAGCGCAGGATTAATGGGGGTGGGGGAGTCAGTACAGTGTGTATCGGAGGGTCTGTGCAGGATGAATGGAGGATCACTGCAGATGAATGAGGGGAAGGCGCAGGGTAAATGGAGGGTAGGTCATTATGGGATGAATGCGTGGATTAGTACAGGATGGATGCGGAATCAGTACAGAATGGATGGAGGAGGTGCAGGGTGAATGGGAAAGGGGTAAGTACAGGGTGAATTGGGGAACCAGTGTAGGATGGATGGAGGGGGCGGGTACGGCGGCAGGAGAATTAATGCGAGGTGGATAGGGTGATCAGGATGAATAGATAGGAGGGGGAGATGGGAAGGGGAGCACTGGGGAGGCCAGTGAGGACTGAATAGATGCGGGAATGGATATCAGAGCGGGATGTAGAGGAGGGGTCCCAGGATAAAGGGGGGGGGGGTACAAGAGAGAGAGAGAGACGGGAGCGAGGTGGGGAGGAAGGAAGGTCAGCGCTCCTCGGACAACATCGCCCGCTGCCTTGGCCGTCGGGAATTCCTCCCCTCCGCCTCCCCCCTCCGCCAGCCAACAGCAAGGTGCGGGGCCGAGTGGTGCAGCTCAAATATCCTATAGCTATAGTATCTTTGGTGCAGCTGCTTCAGACGTGTCGGAGCGAATGACTGGTCCCGCACAGACTCCGTGCGGGAGGGTTTGTTTTGATAGCGGTTATCCCGTTGTCGGATGTGCAAGCAGCGGGTCCATCTCCTCCTCCTCCCTGATAGCGGACGCTGCTTGCAAATCCGACAACGGGATAACCGCTTTCAAAATAAACCCTCCCGCACGCGGAGGCCTCCCCCTCCCTCCTCCCGGCCTCGGCGTGCGGGAGTTTTTTTTTAAAGCGCTGGGTAGTGGATTTGCAAGCAGCGGCCCTTATCAGGGCGGGCGAGGTGCGGGGGGAGGAGTAGATGATGCCGCTATCGCGGCCGCAGCTGCCGTTTTTCGGGGCCTGTCATTCGCTCCGACACTTCGTCACCACGCACCTATTATCTTTCTCACGCAATACAGCCTTCACCGCCGACACCAAACGTCGCGTTCTTTTTCTCCATATATGATGCCCGACCCGCGCAGTTACTCCAGTTGTTTGTGTCTATCTTCGGTACAAACCAATATTTGGTTGCCAAGCCGGGCAAAATGACTCGGTGCTTAGTTGCCCGGCGGCGCTTTGAGTGGTCAATGGCATCCGGGTAACCGTTAATTTTGAGCCCTGCTTTGGAATGTGGGAGTAAATCGGAGCACCCAGAGAAAACACACACTGTCACAGAGAGAACGTACAAACTCTAGTCCCACATGCGTGCGTTCGGCCCCTATGCCTCTCAACCTTTCCTATTTCCAGACCTGCCAACATGTATTTTAAATCAAAGATCAGACACAAAATGCTGGAGTAACTCAGCGGGATGGGCAGCAGCTCTGTAGAGAAGGAATGGGTGACGTTTCATGTTGATACCCGTCTTCAAAGTGATGACGAGAGTGGGCACAGAGATAAAAAGTAGTCAGAAACAGTGAGACTAGTGAGAGAACTGGGAAGGGGGAGGGATGGAGAGAGAGGGATAGCGAGGGGTACTTGAAGTTAGAGAAGTCAATGTTCATATCACTGGGATATAAGCTGCCCAGGCAAAATTTGAGGTGCTGTTCATAAGTTCATAGAAGCATAGAAAATAGGTGCAGGAGTAGGCCATTCGGCCCTTCGAGCCTGCACCGCTTTTCAATTTGATCATGGCTAATCATCAACTCTGTATCCTGTACCTGCCTTCTCTCCATACCCCCCTAATACCTTTAGCCACAAGGGCCACATGTAACTCCTTGTTAAATATAGCCAAATGAACTGGCCTCAACTACCTTATGTGGCAGAGAATTCCAGAGATTCTCCACTCCGTGTGAAAAATGTTTTTCTCATAGATAATGTTTCATCACATGAAAAACATTATCTGTGAGAAATGCCGAATTAGGCCATTCTGCCCATCAAGTGTACTCCGCCATTCAATCATGGTTGATCTATCTCTCCCTCCTAACCCGGTTCTCCTGCATTCTCCACATAATCCCTGACACCCGTACTAATCAAAAATCTATCGCTCTGTCAGTCTGAAGAATGGTCTCGACCCGAAACGTCGCCTGTTCCTTCTCTCCATGAATGCTGCCTCACACGCTCAGTTCCTCCAGCATTTCTGTCTACCTTCGATTTTCCAGCATCTGCTGTTTCTTTCTTAAACAAAAATCTATCTATCTCTGCCTTTGAAATATCCATTGACGGCCTCCACAGCCTTCTGTGGCAAAGAATTCCACACAATCACCACCCTCTGACTAGCAGCAATTGTAAAACCAGTCTCAGACAACTGGGTACCTCTAACCACCCTAATGTCAGGCCTCAGGAATCATACATGTTTACATGTATCCAACATTGCTAATTATGACCAATGCAGTGAGCTGCAGCCAAAGCTCACGCTAAACCCACTAAATTATTTAATCTTCGTCAAACAGATCTCCTGGCAACAACTTCGAGGAAGCTAATTTCAATTTGATCATCCAAACCTTACCTCCAATTTGCACTGGGCCTCACTCTGACAATGGAGGAGGCCAAGGACAGAAAGGTCAGTGTGGGAATGGGAGGAGAATTAAGTGTTGCGCAACCGGGAGATCAGGTAGTTTATCCGGTAAAGTCTCGGAGGATAATCCAGAAAGGGTCTGGAACCAAAAGGCTCTACTCACCATGGAAGGCAATGTCAAAGATCAATGAAAAACCAAAGATAGACATAAAAGGCTGGAGGAACCCACCGGGACAGACAGCATCTCAGGAGAAAAGGGGAAGGTGACGTTTCGGGTCTGAAAGTAAATCTTTCCCATCTCACCTTCAACCTATGTCCTCTGGTTCTGGTTCTTGGTTCCCAAACCCTGCGTAACATAACTGCATTCACTTTATCTATTCCCTTCACGGTCTTGTACACCTCTCTAAGGTCACCCCTCACCCGCCTGCACACCAAATCTGCTGAACCTCTCCTATGGTTCAGGCGCTCAAGTCCTGGCAACACCCATCGTAAATGGATACAAAAAGCTGGAGTAACTCAGCGCCTCTGGAGAGAAGGAATGGGTGACGTTTCGGGTGACCCTTCTTCAGACTACCGAAGTAAATCTCGATACAAATCGACAAGGTTGTAAAGTTAAATTTGGAATTTGGAAGGTGAAGTGGCAGGATATAATTAATGCTGCTGCACAAAACCCTTTGTCGGGAATGTGGCGCAGTCGTTACTTACGAAAGATTGCAGCCACAAATGCCTTGCGCATTCTAAATGGCCACACAATGGAACAGAGGATCTATTAATTAATTATTACACGGAGCGTGCTGCGGAGTAGGAATAATTGATTACTTCATCAGTTGCCTGAACTCTGCATTATCTCCCCTCTGTGTGATGTACGGAAATAGCTTAAAATAGCAAACCAGTGGTTTCACATGGATAGTTCTATAGTAGCGGTGCATTTATTACTCGAAAAACCTGCTCAAAGAGAGATACAGCGTGGAAACAGGCTTCTCAACTCAACTTGCCCACACCGACCAACATGTCCCTGCTACACTAGTCCCACCAGCCTGTATTTGGTACATATCCCTCTAAACTTGCCCTATCCATCCAAATGTGTTTTAAATATTGTTATAGTCCACTACCTCCTCTGGCAGTTCGCTCCACAAACCTTCTATCCTCTGTGTAAAAAAGTGCCCCTCAGGTTCCTATTAAATCTTTCCCCCGACACCATAAGCATATGTTCTCTGGTTCTCGATTTCCTCAACTGGGTAAAAGACTGTGCATTTACCCAATCTATTACTTATATGCTCTTATACACTTCTATAAGATCAGGTTCCTGCATTCCATGTAATAAAGTCCTAGCCTGCCTAAACTCTCCCTATAGTTCAGGCCCTCGAGTCGTGGCAACATCTCGTAAATCTTCTCTGCTCCTTCTCCTCCAGATTGATAACATATTTCCTCTAACAAGGTTCATATGTGAAGCATACCAGACGGGTACATGGATAGGAACGGTTTAGGAAGATTATGGACCAAACACAGGCAGGTGGGACTAGTGTAGATGGGACATGTTGATCAGTCTGAGTAAGTTGAGCCGAATGACCAGCTTGCATGTTGTGTGACTCTAGGCAGGAAAGATAGTTATCCAGTATCGACTGAATCCATGAGTCGCTATTCATCCCAACCCCGGGTAAAATACCTCAAACACTAACATCAAGCAGTGCGCATACGCAAACAAACACAATGTAGTGTTGCACCACCGATTATGCGGCAACTGGTGGTCCAGACAAAATTACAAGTGCACTCTTGTAATGCCCCCAGAACTCCCCCAGAAAATGTGGTACCCAGGCAGGGTAAGGCGGCTGATCTTAACCTCATCGGGACTTCTGTGCCGATCGGCGGGATGAATTTGACCCCTGCGGCCAGAGCCGGCAGATCCGTTCCAATTGCCCACTTACACGGCCAACTTTGTGAGCCGATATCTCAGCCCACCAGTGGCCTAGGTGGATGGCTCCAGTACCATTGAACTCCACTCGAGACCATGACCTCTTTTTGTCTGGAAAAAAGGATAATCCAGAAAGATTCTGGAACCAAGGGTGCCGGAAAATCTGTGGTGGAACTATACATGGCAGCATCTTTGAATGGTTTCATCACGGCCTGGTTTGGCAACTCGAAACGCCAAGTAAGAAGGAGATATAAAATGTGGTGGATACTGCCCGGTCCATCAGGGGTACTGACCTCATGCGGTCCTGAGAAAACAAGGCCTGTATACCGAAAGCTCTATTAACCATGGAGGGCAATGTCAAAGATCAATGTAAAACCGAAGATAAACACAAAAGGCTGGAGTAACTCAGTGGGACTGACAGCATCTCTGGAGAAAAGGGGCAGGTGATGTTTCGGGTTTGATTACAATGTCCTGATTAATTTTACTGATGGTATGCCTTGTTGTCAACTTCTCCCCTGCCAACAATGAACCATTCTAGTCTCCAGAAGGTTCCCGACCCGAAATGTCACCCATTCCTTCTCTCCAGAGATGCTGTCTGTCCCGCTGAGTTACTCCAGCATTTTGTATCTATCTTCGAATGAACCTATCTACAATTCCTTGATCATCGTCTGCTTTCAAATGTCTTCCATATATCTAATTTCCCCCACCCCTGACTCTCAGTCTGAAGAAGGGTCTCGACCCTAAACGTCACCCATTCTTTTCTCCACAGATGCTGCCTGACCCATTGAAATATTCCAGATTTTGTGTCTATCTTTGGTTCAAACCAGCATCTGCAGTTCTGCTCCTTCTCACACATCAATGAGGGACCGTGTTCTTTGGGTTAACCAGATGCAGTGTTATTTTATTCTACTAACAGCCTGAGACGCTTCATCATACTTCGACCGCAGGTTGCGGGCGCTTGGAGCGCCCCGACGCGGGAGCTTGGATCGCCCCGACGCGGGAGCTTGGATCGCCCCGACGCGGGGCTTGGATCGCCCCGACGTGGGCGCTTCGACCGCCGGCTGCGGGAGCTCCGATTGCCGCGACACATGGTTCAACTGCCCCGACAGTAGGATAAAAATGTGCCGTCCATCACAGTGAGTAATCCGCTGTGGTGATTGTTTATGTTAACTTGTATGTAGCTGTGTGCTGTGTAACTTTTTTTGTACGGCGAATTGGTAATTCGAATATCACTGTACATTAATTGGTACAGGTGACAATAAAAGACCTTTGAAACCTTTGAAAACAAAGCTTTTCACTGTATCTCAGTACACGTGACAATAATAAGCCTACACATAAAGTTCTCCAATACAGACTGGGCACAAACTAAACACCACCATAATGAGAAGAACTGATCCCCTGTAGATGGGAATTGGACATTGCACCTTATTCTGGTCTCTCTTCCTGGCCATTTGCCCCCATCTTGCTTTACATTTAAGATAGTCACAAAATAGATAGATAGATAGGTAGATAGCCTTTATTGTCATTCAGACCGAAGTCTGAACGAAATTGCAGCAGTCATACATATAATACAATAAAAACAACAATAAACACATATTAACATCCACCACAGTGAGTCCACCCAGCATCTCCTCACTATGATGGAGTCAAAAGTCTTTGGTCTGCAGTCTCTTACCTCCTCTTCTCCCTCTGCGCTGAGGCGATACCCCTGGGCGATGTTATAAATCAGTCCCGCGGCTCAAACACCGCGGCCCGGGGTGGTCGAAGCTGCCGCCCACCAGTCCTGCAGACGCAGCCGCTGGCCCGTGGCCGAACCCCGGACTCAGGCCACCACCGCCAGAACACCGTCCCAGCCACCCTCACGTGAGTACCGTACCGTCTTCAGCCTCGGGCTGGGCCGCCCCGACATGGGCGCCGAACCTCCCCCGGGCCGGGCCGCCCCGACATGGGCGTCGCTTCTTTCCCGGGCCGGGCCGCCCCGACATGGGCGTCGCTTCTTCCCCGAGCCGGGCCGCCACGACTTGGGCGTCGCTTCTCCCTCCGGCCGGGCCGCCCCGACTTGGGCGTCGCTTCTCCTTCGGGCCGGGCCGCCCCGACATGGGCGCCGAACCTCCCTCGGGCTGCGAGCGCCGCACCTCCCCGAGCTCGGCCGCTCCGACGGGAGCCTCGTTCCACCCTCGGGCTGGCCGCCCTCACACCCTCTCACGGGAGCACTGTTCCAGCCCTGAGCCGGACCGCCCTCACGGGAGCGAGCTCATGGCAAGTCCTGACGGGCTCTGCCTCCGGAGCTTCGAGGTCGCCAGCTCATTTTGGCCTCAGCGCACACGGAGGCAGAGAAGGGGATTACGACAAAAAAAAAGTCGCATTCCCCCGCAGGGAGAGACTGCAAACCCCGTTTCAACCCCCCCCCCCCCAAAACACAAACAAAAAACCAAAAACTAGACTAACCAAAACAAAATAAACAACACAAAAAACACAAACAAACGGGACTGCCGGTGAGCCGCTGCAGCCAGAGCCGCGCCGCCACTCTCGATGCTGGAGTAGGTGACGATACGGGGTCAAGACCCTTCTTCAGACTGAGAGTCAGGGGTGAGGCAAACGAGAGATAGAGAGGGTGATATAAGGAATACATATGCTGGTTTACACTGAAGATAGGCCCGAAACATCACCCATTCCATTTCTCCAGAGATGCCGCCTGTCCAGCTAAGTTACTCCAGCATTTTGAGTCGATCATTGGTGTAAATCAGCAACTGCTGGTTTTTCCTATACATTTTGTCTGCTCTACATTTAGATGCAAATCCTCCCCACTGCACGGTCTCCCACTTTATGTACGGCCCATCCATCCAATAGAGAGTTTGTGAGTTCAGCAGATGCATTTGGCCATTGCTATTGGACTGGAAGCATCTTCTACCAAGTGGGAAATCGGTTCTTACCTTGGCATTTCCCATTTGCAAACCGTTCGGTTTCCAAAGAGCTCCCGGGAAGAGATCCCAGTCGCAATCCGGGGATGAGCTAGTTGACAATAGACAATAGGTGCAGGAGAAGGCCATTTGGCCCTTCGAGCCAGCATCGCCATTCAATGTGATCATGGCTGATCATCCTCAATCAGTACCCAGTTCCTGCCTTCTCCCCATATCCCCTGGCTTCGCTATCTTTAAGAGCCCTGTCTAGCTCTCTCTTGAAAGTATCCAGAGCACCAGCCTCCACAGCGCTCTGAGGCGGAGAATTCCACAGAATTCATAACTCTCTGTGTGAAGAAGTGTTTCCTCGTCTCCGTTCCGCATGGCTTACTCATTATTCTCAAACTGCGGCCCCTGGTTCTGGACTCCCCCAACATTGGGAACATGTTTCCTGCCTCTAGCGTGTCCAAACCCTAAATGATCTTATATGTTTCAATAAGAACTCCTCTCATCCTTCTAAACTCCAGAGTGTACAAGCCCATCCGCTCCATTCTCTCAGCATATGACAGTCCCGCCATCCCGAGAATTAACCTTGTAAACCTACGCTGCACTCCCTCAATAGCAAGAATGTCCTTACTTGAATTAGGGGACCAATACTGTACACAATTATCTGACTAGGGCCCTGTACAACTGCAGAAGAACCTATTTGATCCTATACTCAACTCCTCTTGTTATGAAGGCCAACATGCTATTCACTTTCTTCACTGCCTGCTGTACCTTCATGTTTATTTCCATTGACTGATGAGCAAGGAACCCCAGATCCCGTTGTACTTCCCATTTTCAAAACTTGACACCATTTAGATAATAATCAGCCTTCCTGTTTTTGTAACCAAAGTGGATAACCTCACATTTATCCACATTAAACTGCATTTGCCAAGCATCTGCCCACTCACCCAACCTGTCGAAATCACCCTGCATTCTCATAGCATCCTCTTCGCAGTTCACACTGCCAACCAGCTTTGTGTCATCTGCAAATTTGCTAATGTTACTTTGAATCCCTTCATCTAAATCTATATTCCTAAATCTCTGTTCTTGACCGCTTTTGGCCGACTATGCTGCAATTTCCGAGAAAACGCCGCCACCTACGGCCGTAATTTTGGCCACCTTGCTTAGAGCCTCCCTCCGCCGCATGTGTGACGAGGATTTTTCCAGTCGATGAAAAATGACAGATATATTATGATATACATGGGCGTCGCTTCTTCCCCGAGCCGGGCCGCCCCGACTTGGGCGTCGCTTCTCCCTCCGGCCGGGCCGCCCCGACTTGGGCGTCGCTTCTCCCTCGGGCCGGGCCGCCCCGACATGGGCGCCGAACCTCCCTCGGGCTGCGAGCGCCGCACCTCCCCGAGCTCGGCCGCTCCGACGGGAGCCTCGTTCCACCCTCGGGCTGGCCGCCCTCACAACCTCTCACGGGAGCACTGTTCCAGCCCTGAGCCGGACCGCCCTCACGGGAGCGAGCTCACGGCAAGTCCTGACGGGCTCTGTCTCCGGAGCCTCGAGGTCGCCAGCTCCATTTGGCCTCAGCGCAGACGGAGGCAGAGAAGGGGATTACGACAAAAAAAGTCGCATTCCCCGCAGGGAGAGACTGCAAACCCAGTTTCACGGCCCAGAGAGCCGTGACACTTTCGCTTCGTGGGTCCGGCAGAGAATGACTGAGGCAGGACACTTTCGGGTTTTATAGTCCCTCCCCCCTCCCTGCCGTCAGCCGGTGCAGCAGAGAGAATGGGAAATTTTGTACAAACATTAATATATCTGTCATTTTTCATCGACGGGAAAAATTCTCGGCACACTTGCGGCGGAGGGGGGCTCTAAGCAAGGTGGCCAAAAACTACTGCCGTAGGTGGCGGCGTTCACTCGGAAATTGCAGCTCAGTCGGCCAAAGGAAATAAACATGAAGGTACAGCAGGCAGTGAAGAAAGTGAATAGCATGTTGGCCTTCATTACAAGTGGAGTTGAGTATAGGATCAAAGAGGTTCTTCTGCAGTTGTACAGGGCCCTAGTCAGACCATTGTGTACAGTATTGGTCCCCTAATTTAAGGAAGGACATTCTTGCTATTGAGGGAGTGCAGCGTAGGTTTACAAGGTTAATTCTCGGGATGGCGGGACTGTCATATGCTGAGAGAATGGAGCGGCTGGGCGTGTACACTCTGGAGTTTAGAAGGATGAGAGGAGATCTTATTGAAACATATAAGATCATTTAGGTTTTGGACACGCTGGAGGCAGGAAACATGTTCCCAATGTTGGGGGAGTCCAGAACCAGGGGCCGCAGTTTGAGAATAATGAGTAAGTCATGTGGAACGGAGACGAGGAAACACTTCTTCACACAGAGAGTTATGAATAATGTGGAATTATCTGCCTCAGAGCGCTGTGGAGGCTGGTGCTCTGGATACTTTCAAGAGAGAGCTAGATAGGGCTCTTAAAGATAGCGGAGCCAGGGGATATGGGGAGAAAGCAGGAACTGGGTACTGATTGAGGATGATCAGCCATGATCACATTGAATGGCGGTGCTGGCTCGAAGGGCCAAATGGCCTTCTCCTGCACCTATTGTCTATTGTCAACTAGCTCATCCCCGGATTGCGACTGGGATCTCTTCCCGGGAGATCTTTGTAACCCGAACGGTTTGGAAATGGGAAATGCCAAGGTAAGAACCGAGTTCCCACGTGGTAGAAGATGCCTCCAGTCCAGTAGCAATGGCCAAATGCATCTGCTGAACTCTCAAACTCTCTATTGGGTGAATGGGCCGTACATAAAGTGGGAGACCGTGCGGTGGGGAGGATTTGCATCTAAATGTAGAGCAGACAAAATGTATAGGAAAAAAACAGCAGTTGCCGATTTACACCAATGATCGACTCAAAATGCTGGAGAAACTTAGCTGGACAGGGGGCATCTCTGGAGAGAAGGAATGGGTGTTGTTTCGGGCCTATCTTCAGTGTAAACCAGCATCTGTATTCCTTATATCACCCTCTCTATCTCTCGTTTGCCTCACCCCTGACTCTCAGTCTGAAGAAGGGTCTTAACCCCGTAACGTCATCTACTCCAGCATCCGGAGTGGCGGCGCGGCTCTGGCTGCAGCGGCTCACCGGCAGTCCCGTTCGTTTGTGTTTTTTGTGTTGTTTATTTTGTTTTGGTTTGTCTAGTTTTTGTTTTTTTGTTTGTGTTTTTGGGGGGGGGGGGTTGAAACGGTGTTTGCAGTCTCTCCCTGCGGGGGAATGCGACTTTTTTTTGTCGTAATCCCCTTCTCTGTCTCCGTGTGCGCTGAGGCCAAATGGAGCTGGTGACCTCGAAGCTCCGGAGGCAGAGCCCGTCAGGACTTGCCATGAGCTCGCTCCCGTGAGGGCGGTCCGGCTCAGGGCTGGAACAGTGCTCCCGTGAGAGGTTGTGAGGGCGGCCAGCCCGAGGGTAGAACGAGGCTCCCGTCGGAGCGGCCGAGCTCGGGGACGTGCGGCGCTCGCAGCCCGAGGGAGGTTCGGCGCCCATGTCGGGGCGGCCCGGCCCGAGGGAGAAGCGACGCCCAAGTAGGGGCGGCCCGGCCGGATGGAGAAGCGACGCATAAGTCGGGGCGGCCCGGCTCGGGGAAGAAGCGACGCCCATGTCGGGGTGGCCCGTCCCGGGGGAGGTTCGGCGCCCATGTCGGGGCGGCCCAGCCCGAGGCTGAAGACGGTGCGGTACTCACGTGAGGGTGGCTGGGACGGTGTTCTGGCGGTGGTGGCCTGAGTCCGGGGTTCGGCCACGGGCCAGCGGCTGCGTCTGCAGGACTGGTGGGCGGCAGCTTCGACCAACCCGGGCCGCGGTGTTTGAGCCGCGGGACTGATTTATAACATCGCCCAGGGGGTATCGCCTCAGCGCAGAGGGAGAAGAGGAGGGAAGAGACTGCAGACCAAAGACTTTTGCCTCCATCACAGTGAGGAGATGCTGGGTGGACTCACTGTGGTGGATGTTAATATGTGTTTATTGTTGTTTTTATTGTATTATATGTATGACTGCTGCAATTTCGTTCAGACTTCGGAGTGACAATAAAGGATATCCATCTATCTGTCTATTTTGTGACTATCTTAAATGTAAAGCAAGATGGGGGCAAATGGCCAGGAAGAGAGACCAGCATAAGATGCAATGTCCAATTCCCATCTACAGGGGATCGGTTCTTCTCATTATGGTCGTGTTTAGTTTGTGCCGAGTCTGTATTGGAGAACTTTATGTGTAGGCTTATTATTGTCACGTGTACTGAGATACAGTGAAAAGCTTTGTTTTCAAAGGTTTCAAAGGTCTATTATTGTCACCTGTTCCAATTAAGGTACAGTGATATTCGAATTACCAATTCGCCGTATAAAAAAGTTACACAGCACACAGCTACTTACGTTATTTAATGAGCAACAGTCACAACTATACGTACGCATATATGTTACCATGGTCCAGGATTATTGACACAGGTTGATCATACGCTGAATAATCCAACCAATTTTTTGTATGGAAGTGGAAAGAACTAATATAAATTGCATTAATTGCATGTGTAAAAAGAGTTGAGATACTGTTTTATAATTTTGCTGCATGTTATTGTGGGATATACCATGTCTTGATTGGTGAATGTTTAGTTTGTGACTTTATTTGAAGCAGAAATAATATGTGAATGCTTCATTGAGTACAATTCCGACTGGTAACTACGCGCTTCATCCGAACACATTATCGCACGTGTCATTCAAGCCATGACCACCTAAACTGTCATTTGGCAACCTAAAAGTTGCCAAAGTTGCCCGGCTGGCAACAGGGAAAAAAAGGTAAGCAGGAGCCCTGTAATAGGGAGATACTCTTTGGGGTAGTGGTCATGTAATGATAATTTTACTTCGGAGTCACGTGAGTGACTACGTGAAGAACCCGCTCAGCGCGCAGGCGCGGCATTACGCCAGCAGTGCAACAGCGGTGTAGCGGGCTTAGGCGCTCCCGCTACAGAATGAAACGGATCGTCAGGTGAGTACCCTGAGGTCGGGTTTCTTTTACAGGGGAGCCTTTTTTCTGCTTGTGTTTTACAGGCAGAGAAAAAGGCTCTGGAACAAAACTGTCCCCCGTTCGAAGAGGAAAGTTTTCCGTCGGGGAGGAGGGCAGCAACAGGCGGTAGGAGCGTTTACCCGGTGTTCCGCTATTCCCCGACACCGTGCCGAGCCCAGCCCGCTAGCACCTGAGCAGCGGGCTGCATGCATAGCCACCCGAAGAGGCATCCGGCAGGTGTTCCCGATTTCGGACGGGACTTCTCTCCACCCGCATGGGGGGAGAGAGAGCCGCCTGAGCCGCTGGAGCGGCTCTCGGGGCAGGTGCCTGCGAGACGCGCTGCTTGAGGGGCGCTCTCGCATCTACAAGGCACAAAAGCTCTAGAAGAAGGCGGTAGGAACAATTACCGGGCGCACCGCTATCCCCATCACCGCGCTGAGCCCAGTCCCGCTAGTGCCTGAACTGCGGGCTGGATGTCTAGCCATCCGAACAGGCATCCGGCCGGTGGCGTCCGATTCGTCGGACGGGGACATGTCTCCACCTAAATGGAGGAGAGACAGTCGCCTGAGCTGCATCCAACAGCTATTGGAGCAGCTCCAGCGAGATGCGCAGAAAGAGCGCTCTCGCGGAGGGAGGTCAGGCACCCACTCCACGGTGTCTTGTGCACTGCCCTCTGCTCCCTCATTACTGGAGGCTAGCATTGGTGACCAGTGCTGGGCTGGTCTGGAACAGGGGCAGGCGGACGAATTCGGGAGTATGCCAGGGTAGCAGGAACAGGAAGAGCTGTTGGGTGTGGTAGACCTCTTTGTAGCAACCTCACGGGCTGGAGCACCGCTGGAACCAAGAATGGCGGCCAGCATCAACCATCTATCCAATAAACCATTACTGGAAAAGGTGCTCGCTGAGGTGCTGAAACAACACACAGCACCAGAAAACTGAGAGGCCCTCAAAGTAAAAAGTGTCAACAGCCAAATCTGGGGACATGTGAGGTCACACATCCGGACCCAAGAACTCAAGCTGCAGCGGATCCTAAGGCTCCTGACGTCGGCCATCACAGCCTTTGCTCGTTCCGTGGAGAACACGGAGATGGATACATGCCAGCAGTATGTGCTGGCATTAATGTGTACCACACAATTTGAGATCAACAATCTCCGGAGGGAAACATAAGACCTGCCCTCAATCCCAAATTTGCTGGCTTGTGTAAAGCCCCAGCTGCGGAGACGGACGCGCTGCTATTTGGGAACGATCTCAATAAAAAACTGAAGGAGATGGAGAAAGCATCAAAAACATTCGGCCTAATGAGGGCAGGCCCCGGGACGAGCAAACCAAGACTTCCGAGACCCAAGCGGCAGCACCCCACGGCATCCACCAGTCGACGTCCGCAATATGGGACTGGTGAACGCTTGGGGTCCGCACATTATCCCCAAATATATTTTTTAGATCAGGGCCCGCAGCGGACCCCCTGGAAAATGCGCCTCCCCCAACATCGCCAGCACGTCAGAACAGAATCTTCAGTAAAATGAAGAAACAGAATCGCCAATAACCATGGAGGTAGGTGGGTCTGGTTCCTACCAGCATATAGAGAATAAGGGTGCTTTATTAACAGGGGGAGATTACACTTGTTTAAAGAAGCATGGGGTATGGTCACGAGTGACAAGTATATACTCAACAGCATTAGTGGATATAAAATACAATTCATGTCAGAAAAAACGACGCCAGTTCAACATTGGCCCCAAAGGGTATTTCTCCCTCCGTCAAAGAGAAACGTGAGCGACAAGCTGAACTGGTGAGACTTATCACAAAGGGGGTCATCGAAAAGACCAAACATGAACCTTTGGAATTTGTATCGAATATATTCACTAAAACCAAAAAAGATGGTGGCTGTCGCATCATCATTGACTTAACATCACTAAACAAATTTGTTAAGTATATACATTTCAAAATGGAGACATTTGTTTCTGCCAAACAACGGAATTCTAAAGGACACTTCATGGCAAGCATTGATCTTAAAGATGCTTACTATCTAGTACCCATATACAAGGATCATCGCAGATACCTAAAATTTATCTGGATGGTACAAAGCATTGCCCGATGGGCTAACTTCAGCCCCAAGATTATTCACCAAAATACTGAACCCAGCCATGGCAATACTAAGAAACAAAAACATATTGTCATGGCATATCTGGATGATATTCTGATAGTAGGGAAAACGATGGAATTGGCTGTGGTAGCAGTATCAGCTATAAAACAGCTCCTCTAAACTCTGGGGTTCGTCCTACATCCAGATAAATCTAAGTTGAGGCCATCCACCATCATGGACTACCTGGGCTTCACAATTAACTCAGTCCATATGACTGTTACCTGGCCAAAGGCAAAAAATGGTTGAATTAGCACAATCATGCAACAATTTAATGGTCAACGAGCGACCAACTATTCGACAAGTAGCAAGAGTAATTGGGGAAATGGTAGCAGCATTTCCGGCTACACAATTCGGACCTTTGCACTATCAGAAATTTACAGAGAGCAAAGGTACAGGCAATAAAACGACATACAGGTCACTGTGATCGTGTCATGAAATTACCCACTGAAGCAATATCAGAGCTACAGTGGTGGGCAGAAAACGTTTGGCATAGTTACAGCCCTATCTTTATCACTAACCCTACTTTAGTTATTCAAACAGATGCCAGTGCTCAAGGCTGGGGAGCGACTAACTCCATATCCAGCACAGGTGGTAGATGGACTAACCTAGAGTCAGCATTACTACTTACACTGGGCATTAACTATCTAGAGATGTTGGGCGCCTTTTATGGTTTAAAAGCATATGTATCTAATATGCAGCACTTGCATGTTCGGTTACAAATTGATAAATACTACGGTGATGGCTTATATTAACCATATGGGTGGCATAAAATCATTAACATATATATAACATATAACAATTACAGCACGGAAACAGGCCATCTCGACCCCTCTAGTCCGTGCCGAACACATAATCTCCCCTAGTCCCATATACCTGCGCTCAGAACATAACCCTCCATTCCTTTCCCATCCATATAACTATCCAATTTATTTTTAAATGATAAAAACGAACCTGCCTCCACCACCTTCACTGGAAGCTCATTCCACACAGCTACCACTCTCTGAGTAAAGAAGTTCCCCCTCATGTTACCCCTAAACTTCAGTCCCTTAATTCTCAAGTCATGTCCCCTTGTTTGAATCTTCCCTACTCTCAGTGGGAAAAGCTTTTCCACGTCAACTCTGTCTATCCCTCTCATCATTTTAAAAACCTCTATCAAGTCCCCCCTTAACCTTCTGCGCTCCAAAGAATAAAGCCCTAACTTGTTCAACCTTTCTCTGTAACTTAGTTGCTGAAACCCAGGCAACATTCTAGTAAATCTCCTCTGTACTCTCTCTATTTTGTTGACATCCTTCCTATAATTAGGCGACCAAAATTGTACACCATACTCCAGAATTGGCCTCACCAATGCCTTGTACAATTTTAACATTACATCCCAACTTCTATACTCAATGCTCTGATTTATAAAGGCCAGCACACCAAAAGCTTTCTTTACCACCCTATCTACATGGGATTCCACTTTCATGGAACTGTGCACAGTTATTCCCAGATCCCTCTGTTCACCTACATTCTTCAATTCCCTACCATTTACCATGTACGTCCTATTTTGATTTGTCCTGCCAAGATGTAGCACCTCATACTTATCATGCGACAAATTGGTCAACATGATTTGGCAATGGTGTGTCGAAAGACATATTTGGCTATCAGCTACTTACCTACCAGGTAAGCTAAACACCCATGCCATGAGAAGATTAAATGCCTGGGTTGCAAGTTTGAACAGACCTTACCTGGAACTGGGATTGTCCAAACAAACCATCACCACCATGTCGGCATCCCTTCGAACATCCACCAAGAGGCAGTACTTAACCAGCATCAAAAAAGGGAGAAGTACTGCCAGGAAACAGGGACAACATACGCAACAGCCACAGCCACCAACATACTGGAGTTCCTGGCCTATCTACACCACGATGTAGGAATCAGCTACAGTGCCATCAACACAGCGCAGAGTGCTCTTTCTGCTTATCTCAAACCAGCGCCAGTACAACAGGCGATGGGATCCCATCCACTGGTGGTAAAAGTAATGAAGGGCATTTACAATATCAAGCCCTAAACCCAGGTATACCCATATTTGGGATATCAGTGTGGTCCTGACATATCCCAGGGAATGGCCACCAGCCAGATCCCTCGGCCTCGAGCAATCTACACTAAAGATGCTCATGTTGATGGCACTTGTATCCGCTCAGAGGGTCCAGTCACTACACCTATTGCGACTGGACAACATGATCACAGCTCCAGACCAGATCTGTCGTTATCCAGCGACTGATCAAACAGAGCAGACCAGGAACACGTAATCCAGTCGTGGCTTACCCACCAGAACCACGGTTATGTGCCATGACCCACCTACTATCCTACATAGACACAACCAAAATATTCGAGGGAGATGAAAAAAGCCTTGTGGGTCGGTCACATAAACCTTATGGTCGGGTGACGAGCCAAACCATTGCGAGATGGCTCAAGCAGGTGCTAGAAACTGCTGGGATAAACACTAACATGTACACATGTTATTCCACCAGGGCAGCATCCATGTCGACGGCTAAAGAATGGACATGCCTATAGACCACATCCTGGCTACAGCAGGATGGTGGGGGGGGTAGACCGTTCAGAAATTTTGTAATAAGCCGTTGGCAAAACCTGGTTTATTTGCAGTAAAGATTTACGAACTGCAAATATTTAATTTAAGCCCAGGGGAGCAATTTAATTCTTTGTTGTTGTTGTTTAAAAAATACCATTGTGTTTTTCTACAAATAGACTCATTGGTTGATTACGATAACACTTCCTCCCTCAAGAACTTCGGCAGTGAGTGGAATGAAACTGTTACACGGTTTGAAATCACAGAGCTTTGAAATCTTCACGTAGTCACTCACGTGACTCCGAAGTAAAATAGTAAGATTAAACGAGAATTTACCAGTTTGAAGTTTGATCTGTATTTTATGAGGAGTTACGATGAGGGATTACGTGCCCTCCGCTCCCACCCTCATTATATGGATCAAACTAATAAATTGATGTCCCCTTATCTTTACTATGTTTACTTCAAATAACTGCGTCTATCTGTGATCCACACCGCTGCTTGGAATTATGACGCGCCTGCGCGCTGAGCGGGTTCTTCACGTAATCCCTCATCGTAACTCCTCATAAAATACAGACCAAACTTCAAACTGGTAAGTTCTCGTTTAATCTTACTATTTTCGTACATGTGTTTAAACATTTGCCACTAGTCCACCCGCTTCTCTTTGAGTTTTAGATTGGGTGGTGGAGCCACGTGGAAATATGGACTGGCCTGCGCCGGCATTTCCATCCGGAAGGGTCGGCGCTGCCAAGCAGCTGCGGCTCGCCTGCAGTCGGCTGCCTTTACCTTTTTTTAAATGTTACCTTATTAGACGTATGTTTTAGTTTATTTTATGGTGTGTATATGTGGGGATTGGGGGACAGATTTTTTAAATCTCTTCCTTCAAAGGGGATGCGACCTTTTCCATGTCATGCCTCCGTCTGCGTCTGCACTGAGGCCTACGTTCGTGGAGCTGGCGGCCTCAAACTGGAATCGACTTTGGGGGCTACCGTGGCAGAGCCTGTGGACTTACCATCGCGGTGCTGGCTGACTTCGGAGGCTATGGTGGCGCTGTGGCTGCGACCGGTCTTCGGTGCTTCGGGGGCTTCGGCTACGGGCCCTTGGGACGGTTACATCGGGTGCTCGCAGGTCCCTGCTTTGTGAGTGATTTTCGGGAGCTCCCGCAACAGCTGGGCTGGAGGGCACGACTCCGTCCGCCCCGGGTCGCGGAGTTTGAGTCGGCCCCTTCGCGGAGCTTGGAATCGGCCGCGGGGTTTACCATCATCCGGCGGGGGCTTCAACATCGAGAACCTCGCTCGCCTCGACGCAGCGGGAGAAAAAGCAAGGAAGATATAGGACTTTTTGTCTTCCATCACAATGAGGAGGTGCCTGGAGTTTCACTGTGATGCATATTTGTGTTAAAATGTGGTAATTTAATGTTGTGTTGCTTATTTTCTGTCTTGACTGCAAGGTACGCAATTTCGTTCAAACTATTGTTTAAATGGCAATAAAGGAAATTCAATCCAATTCAATTCAAATATCAGCGTAACCCGTCGCTCTTAATGGCTTACGTATCGTTTAGCTCTAAGCGCAACGCGCGACTGCGTACTTTGCGTAATATTCTCTAATATATTCTAATACTATCGAAAATATTTTCGAAACAAAGCTTTTTTTCTGTTTCCATGCAGCGCGTGCTATGTTTAAGCAGTCTCCTACGGCACTGATTTGCACACAGCATCTTATCGATGTGTGCTCACTGGCCTGCATAGCATTCCACTCATGCATGCAGCTAGTCGGTCGCTGAACATTGAAACACTGATGGTACACACAATTGATGGGGAAACTCAGCGGGTGCAGCAGCATCTATGGAGCGAAGGAAATAGGCGACGTTTCGGGCCGAAACCCTTCTTCAGACTGATGGGGGGTGGGGAAAGAAAGAAGGAAAAGGGTAGGAGGAGGAGGAGCCCGAGGGCGGGCGGATGGGAGGGTGGGAGGAGACAGCTAGAGGGTTAAGGAAGGGGAGGGGACAGCACGGGCTAGCCAAATTGGGAGAATTCAATGTTAATGCCATAAGGACGCAAGGACCCCAGACGGAATATGAGGTGCTGTTCCTCCAATTTCCGCTGTTGCTCACTCTGGCAATGGAGGAGACCCAGGACAGAGAGGTCGGATTGGGAATGGGAGGGGGAGTTGAAGTGCTGAGCCACCGGGAGGTCTGGTAGGTTATTGCGGACTGAGCGGAGGTGTTCGGCGAAACGATCGCCCAACCTACGCTTGGTCTCACCGATGTAAATGAGCTGACATCTAGAGCAGCGGATGCAGCAGATGAGGTTGGAGGAGATACAGGTGAACCTTTGTCGCACCTGGAACGACTGCTTGGGACCTTGAATGGAGTCGAGGGGGGAGGTGAAGGGACAGGTGTTGCATTTCTTGCGGTTGCAACGGAAAGTGCCCGGGGAGGGGTTGGTGCGGGAGGGAAGGGAAGAATTGACGAGGGAGTTGCGGAGGGAGCGGTCTTTGCGGAAGGCAGACATTGGGGGAGATGGGAAGATGTGGCGAGTGGTGGGGTCACGTTGGAGGTGGCGGAAATGGCGGAGGATTATGTGTTGTATTTGCCGGCTGGTAGGGTGAAAGGTGAGGACCAGAGGGACTCTGCCCTTGTTGCGTGTGCGGGGATGGGGAGAGAGAGCAGTGTTACGGGGTATGGATGAGACCCTGGTGTGAGCCTCATCTATGGTGGCGGTGGGGAATCCCCGTTCCCTGAAGAACGAGGACATTTCCGATGCCCTGGTATGAAATGTCTCGTCCTGGGAACAGATGCGGCGTAGGCGGAGGAATTGGGAGTAGGGGATGGAGTCTTTACAGGGGGCAGGGTGGGAAGACGTGTAGTCCAGATAGCCATGTGAGTCAGTGGGTTTGTAATGTATGTCGGTCAGGAGTCTGTCCCCTGCGATGGAGATGGTGAGGTCAAGGAATGGTAGGGAAGTGTCGGAAATCGTCCAGGTGTATTGGAGTGCCGGATGGAAGTTTGTGGTGAAGTGGATGAAGTTAGTCAGTTGTGTGTGGGTGCAGGAGGTCGCACCAAAGCAGTCGTCAATGTAGCGGAGGTAGAGGTCGGGGATGGGGCCCTGGTACGCCTCGAACAAGGATTGTTCAACGTACCCGACAAAGAGGCAGGCGTAGCTGGGGCCCACGCGTGTGCCCATAGCTACGCCTTGTGTTTGGAGAAAATGGGAGGAGTCAAATGTAAAGTTATTGAGGGTGAGGACCAACTCCGCTAAGCGGAGGAGAGTGTCAGTGGCTGGGTATAGGTTGCTCCTCTGGTCGAGGAACAACCGGAGGGCTCTGAGGCCATCCTGGTGGGGGATGGAGGTGTAGAGTGACCTGACATCCATGGTGAAGATGAGGGGGTGACGGCCCAGAGAGTGGAATGCGTGGAGGCGGCGGAGAGTGTCTGAGGTGTCTAGAACATAGGTGGGGAGGGATTTGACCAAGGGGGATAGGATGAAGTCAAGGTATGTGGAGATGAGTTCGGTGGGGCACGAACACGCAGAGCCAATGGGTCTGCCGGAAGAGCCGGGTTTGTGGATTTTTGGGAGAAGGTAAAAACGGGCCGTGCGGGGCTGGGGAACGATGAGTTTGGAGGCTTGGTCAGGTAGGGCGTGGGAATTGATGAAGTCGGTGATGGTGCTAGAAATGGTGGCCTGGTGCTCGTCAGTGGGGGTCATGGTCCAAGGGTAAGTAGGAGGAGGTGTCCGAGAGTTGGCGCGTGGCCTCAGCTTTGTAGAGGTCGGCGCGCCAGACTACCACGGCACCTCCCTTGTCGGCTGGTTTGATGACCCAGTCTGGGTTTTTGCGGAGTGATTCGATGGCAGTGCGTTCAGAGGGGGAAAGATTGGAGTGAGACAGGGGAGTGGAGAATTTGAGGCGGTTGACGTCGCGGCGGCAGTTCTGAATGAAGAGTTCCAGAGCCGGGACTTTATGAGGGGGGTTCCACGAGGAGGGGGTGCGCTGCAGACGGGAAAAGGGGTCATCATTAGGGGGCGAGGACTCCTTCCCATGGAAGTGCGCTGTGAGGCGGAGACGACGGTAGAAGCGCTCCAAGTCATGGTGGGCGCGGAACTCATTGAGATGGGGACGGAGGGGGACAAAGGTGAGACCTCTGCTGAGGACAGACCGTTGGGTCGGGGAGAGGGGGAGGTCGGGGGGGATGGTGAACACCCGGCAGGGGTGGGAGTTGGGGCAGAGGAAGGCAGGTGGGTAGACTGGGGACGGGGCGATGTGTGGGGGGGGGGGGGGTTGTGGGTGGTCAGGGGGTGGGGGGGGGGGAGAGGGCTGTAAGGTGGGTGGGGAAGAGCGGGTGTGACATGGTTGGGGGGGATGGGGGAGGGTCAGTGGAGCAGCCAATGAGGTTAGCACGGCTGGGCAGACGGGCGCTAGGACCCAGTGGAGTTAAGTCCAGGAGAGTGGGAGTGCGCAGCGTGGAGGCTGCAGGCCCAGTGCAGAGTCCAGGCTCCAGGTAAGGCGACGGCTGTGGGTTGCTGGAGGGGGGTGGAGTGGCGCGGGTCAACGGACCTGAAACACTGATACCTGAAAGCTCTTCAAAGCATTTTTGCTAATCATCATAGCGTCCATTTTATCCACAAAATCTTCACTTTCACCGCTGCCACCATGTTTTGAAATGTGTCTGATACGATGTAGGTAAAACTAGCATATATTAGACGGGAAAAGATGGCTCCACACACACTCGTGTAGGAATCAAAAGCAAGAATGATTTATTTCCAAGGTGAAGGTCACTGACTGATTTACATAATTGTAAAGGAGTGATTACTGACACACTGTAACCTTTACTGAGAGTTTAATATAGCACATGGCACACACGTCCCAGCACTGACTGCATCCAGCCTTCAGGCGTACTGGGACCTAGTGGGAGGAACAAAGGGAGGATACTACAGTTATACTAATATGATGGGGCGTGGTTAGTGGCGATGAGGTAACTACATTATAGGTTGCATGCATAACCCATCTACACCCTTCCCCTTACAATTTAAACAAGTTACAACAATGGCAGGTTTGTTATACAGTACCTGCAAAGCTAAGCAAACTCACCGTATCGAGCCGGAGGTTTTACAATCCGACCCGAGCGAGTGCGCACAGCACCTTCACCCTCCCCACCAGAAAGAGTAGGAGGAGGGACAGGAACAGAAGCAGGAGGGGGAGAGAAGATGGGTGGAGAACCCAGCTTGGAGGGGGAACGGAGAGGCACCGGTGAGCCAGGTGAAACAGAAGAGGTAGAATGAGCAGAAGTGGGAGAAAGAGAAAACCTTGCAGGGGACAACAGAGCCTGAGGAGCAAAACCGGGAGGAGCAGGGGGGGGGGGGGTACACGAGGCAAAAGGACCGACCGTGGCATGCAGGGAGCAGAGGGTACGTTAGTGGAGGAAGGCTCGACACGCGATGGAGGGGTATACGGAATCGCAGGAGGTGGTTTTGGCTCGTTAACCGCCAACAGGTGCTGGCGGCTGCGTCGGTATACAATACCTTCAAAATCCACCAGGTAGGACCGTGGCGCGCTGTCAACCCCGACGACGGTGGCAAGTCGGGAGTAGCCGGTG
Organism: Amblyraja radiata; assembly: GCF_010909765.2. Classification (NCBI taxonomy): domain Eukaryota; kingdom Metazoa; phylum Chordata; class Chondrichthyes; order Rajiformes; family Rajidae; genus Amblyraja; species Amblyraja radiata. The sequence continues at coordinate 312,378 of NW_022630096.1, forward strand.
GACGTCTGCAAACGGACGACCTGTCCAGGCACCAGTGGCGAAAGAGGGCGGCAGGATTTGTCATGCGAGCGGCGCTGGATCTCGTGCTTCTGGGCAATGCGTTGCTGGACATCAGCAGGCTGCAGGACTTTGGGCATCAGGGACTGTTGGGCAATAGGCATCGGAGGGCGGACAACACGGGACACGAGTCGCTGGGCAGGGGATCCCATGGTACTGTCTCTGGAAATGTTCCGAAGGTTCAGGAGACCCTGATAGAAATCCCCGTTCGAGATGCGGGTTTGTTCAAGCAGGTGCTTAGCGCTGCGGACCGCCCGTTCAGCTAGACCATTGCTCTGCGGGTACTCCGGGCTGCTGGTGAAATGATTAAAGTTCCGCTTAGCAGCAAACGCACGAAATTCGGTGCTGGTGAACTGGCGTCCGTTGTCTGTCTGCAGCCGGACAGGGGAACCAAACGTGGCAAAGTGACGACGAAGTTGGCTGATCACCATCTCGGAGGTGATGGCAGGGAGGAGGTCCACCTCGAACCAATTCGAGTAGGAATCTACTAGCACAAGGTATTGCCTCCCACGCCAGTCGAAAATATCGGCAGCCAGAGAAGACCAGGGCATGTCAGGGGCAGGCTGCTGCAAAAGCGGCTGTCGTTGCTGATGCGGGGCAAGAGAGTTACAGTCCGGATAGGAATCCACCCTGGCCTGGATGTACTTTGCCATGGCCGGCCAATAGTACTGTTCCTGGGCATGCGAGATAGTGGCATCTGCCCCGGGATGCCCCATGTGGGCGACGTCGAAATACAAGCCATGCAGCGAGGCAGGGACGACCACTTTGTGTCCTTTGATAATAATTCCGTCCCGGAGGACCAACTCATCGCGGACCAAAAAATAGGGGTGGACGCTGGCAGGCAACGAATTCCGTTTGGCGGGCCACCCGCGCTTGATGACAGCAGCAAGCTGCTGCAGGTCCGGGTCGTTTGCGGTATGTTCAACCAAGCACTGTAGTTGCTGAGAAGGGACGAAGTTAACGTTCAGTACCTGTAAGTCCGACAGCTCGAAGGGGTGCTGGTCGCAGGAGGCCCGGGGGGCCCGGGACAGTGCATCAGCCACATGCATCTCGGTGCCTCTCTTATATATGATTTTAAAGTCGAAGCGCTGTAGCTGCAGCAACATCCTCTGTAGCCTGGCTGGAGCACAGTGTATAGGCTTGTTCAGTATCGTCACCAGTGGCTGGTGATCCGTCTCAACGGTGAACCTTGTGCCAAATAGGAAGTCCTTAAACTTCGAACACGCGAAAACCACCGCCAGCAGCTCCTTCTCTATCTGCGCATAGCGCTGCTCTGTGTCCGTCATGGTCCTGGAGGCATAAGATATGGGCAGCAGCGAGTCACCAGCGTGGGGTTGCAGGCATGCAGCACCCAGTCCAAAGCGAGAGGCGTCGCAAGTGACCACGATCGGACGCAGTAGATCAAAGAACTTCAGAGTAGGTGTGCTGACCAGCCTCGTCTTTAGCAGATCAAACGCCTGCTGGTGGTGTGGAAACCATGCCCAGGCAATGTCCTTTTTTGTGAATTGTCTCAGGGGTGCGCTCAACTCGCTGAGGTCGGGGATAAACTTTCCCAGGTAGTTCACCATACCCAGGAAACGCTGCAGACTGACAACGTCTGTCGGGGCGGGCAGCTCTGAGATGGCGCTGGTCTTTTGCGGGTCCGGCTTCAACCCCTGTGCCGTGAAAATGCGGCCAACATATGTGACCTCAGGCACCCGGAACTTGCATTTTGACCGATTAAGCTTCAAATTTATCTGCCGAGCACGGTCCAGAATACGTCGGAGGTTGCGGTCATGTTCGGCCACGTCCCTCCCATAGACCAGAATGTCGTCCACAATGATCGCGCAGGGCAGACCTGCAAACAGTTGTTCCATTGAACGCTGAAATACCTCGCTGGCGGAGTTGATGCCGAACGGCATCCGCAAAAACTTAAACCTGCCGAAGGGCGTGCTGAACGTGGTCAGGTCCGTGGAGCGTTTGTCCAGGGGTATCTGCCAAAACGAACTTCTGGCATCGAGGACGGAGAACACTGTGGCTTGTCCCACCTGGGCGGCAACATCTTCGACAGTCCTCATGGGGTAATGGGGCCGTTTAATCGCCATATTCAAGTCCTTGGTGTCAGAACTGAACGAGGAGGAGGACACAAATGCAGGCTCAGACACAGGGCAGATCAGTCTTCGGCGTTTAATCGGTCCAAGTCAGTACACAGGTAGGCAAAACAGAGGCAACAGTACCATATAGGAGCAGGCAAGAACCAGTGGTCGAAAATACAGGCAAAGGTCGAGATCACAAGGTCACCAGATTTCGAGAGCTGGAACGAGGTGATACCAAGTAGCATACACCACGAACTGGCAATGGGAACTAACACACAAAAGGCTTAAATACAGACTAGCAGGGGATAACGAGACACAGGTGAAACACATCAGGGCGTGGCCAACAGACTAGCAGGGGATAACGAGACACAGGTGAAACACATCAGGGCGTGGCCAACAATCACATGAGGGTAAACGACCTGACAGGAAATGGGACCTGAAACAAGAGGAGATGTGAGACACCAAAATAAAACAAGAATGCAAACTCTAATACTAAAAACCAATGAGAAACAGAAACTAGATCAAACGCGAGACCTGACAGTAACCCCCCCCCCCCCCCCCCCCTCCACGGCCGGCTCCTGACGGCCCAGGATCTTCAGGATGTTGGCGCCGATAGTCCCTGATAAGTTTCGGGTCGCATATGTTGCGAGCTGGCACCCAAGACCGCTCCTCAGGTCCATACCCCTCTCAATCCACAAGATACTGACAACCACGACCACGCCGGCGCATCCCCAGCAACCGGCTGACCGTAAACACTGGACCCCCATCAAGGAACCGGGGGGGCGGAGGGGGTGTGGAGGCAGGGACCAGAGGAATCTCCTTAAATGGCTTCAGACGGGAGACATGGAAAGTAGGGTGGACCCTCATGGCACGGGGGAGTTTGAGACGAACCGCCACAGGATTGATGACCTTCGATATGGGGAAAGGACCAACAAAACGAGGAGCCAGCTTCCGGGATTCCACCCTCAGCGGTAAGTCTCGAGTGGAGAGCCACACCCTTTGACCAGGCGAGTATACTGGAGCCGGCGTTCTTCCACGGTCAGCCATCCTCTTGTAACGCGCAGAACTGCGCAACAGCATCTGACGAGCCCCATTCCAAACCTTGCGACAGCGACGGACGAGAGCCTGAGCGGAGGGCACACTGGACTCCTTCTCCACAGCAGGGAACAATGGCGGTTGATAACCATAGGCACACTGGAATGGAGAGAGACCAGAGGATGAGCAAGGAAGTGTGTTGTGTGCATACTCCACCCAAATAAGGTGTTTGCTCCAAGTTGAAGGGTTCTGTGCCACCAAGCACCGCAGTCCTGTCTCCAATTCCTGGTTAAGGCGTTCAGTCTGTCCATTGGATTCCGGGTGATAACCAGATGTAAGGCTGACCGTGGCGTCCAACAGAGAACAAAACTCCTTCCAAAACCTGGACACGAACTGAGGCCCCCGGTCAGACACAATGTCTCTGGGAAATCCATGAATCCGAAAAACATGAGACAGCATGACCTCTGCCGTCTTCTTGGCGGAGGGAAGCTTGTGCAACGCAATGAAATGGACCATCTTAGAAAATCTGTCCACTACAGTCATGACTGAGGTGTTACCTTCAGAAGAGGGCAAGCCTGTGACAAAGTCCATGGAGATGTCTGACCAGGGGCGTGAGGGGACAGGCAGCGGATTCAGGAGGCCAAATGCGGCCCGACGGGAGGTCTTGTTCTGAGCACAAATACTGCAGGCGGCGACGTACTCCTTAATCCCCCTCTCCATGGAAGGCCACCAAAACCGCTGTTTGGCCACAAACAGGGTTCGGCGGACACCGGGATGACAGGAGATCCGAGACGTATGAGCCCAGTGAATCACCTGTGAACGAAGAGACTTGGGAACAAACAGACGATTAGAAGGACACCCTAGCGGAGACTGAACACCAGCAGTTGCCTCGGAAACTCTCTTCTCAATCTCCCAAGTAACCGCCCCAACAAAACAGGAAGCAGGCAGAATGGGAGTTGAAACCTTAGGGGATGGGTCAGGATCAAACTGTCTGGAGAGAGCATCAGGTTTGCCATTCTTGGCACCAGGGCGGTAAGACAGTACAAAATCAAATCGATTAAAGAAGAGAGCCCACCTTGCTTGGCGCGAGTTGAGGCGTTTGGCTGACTTGATGTATTCCAGGTTTTTGTGGTCTGTCCAAACTAGAAACGGCTGCTTGGTACCCTCCAACCAATGTCTCCATTCCTCCAAGGCTGTTTTAACCGCTAACAGTTCACGGTTACCCACATCGTAATTTCTCTCAGCAGGAGAAAGCTTCTTTGAGAGGAAAGCGCAGGGATGTAATCGACCATCTGTGGGGGATTTCTGTGAGAGTACGGCCCCGATGCCCACACCCGAGGCGTCCACCTCAACCACGAACTGGAGTGACGGGTCAGGATGAACCAGGATGGGGGCTGAGGAGAAGCTCCTCTTGAGTCTCATAAATGCAGTTTCTGCTTGAGAGGACCAAGAGAAAGGCACGTGGGGTGAGGTAAGAGCATGGAGTGGTGCAGCAGTGACACTAAAGTTCCGGATAAACGTCCTATAAAAATTAGCAAACCCAAGGAACCCCTGAAGTCGCTTACGACTGGAGGGTGTAGGCCAGGTGGCCACAGCACTGACCTTGCTCGGGTCCATCTGTATACCAGCAGGTGATACAACAAAACCAAGGAATTGAACAGTGTTAACATGAAATTCACATTTCTCAGCTTTCACAAACAGATCATTCAGGAGCAAACGTTCTAGCACCTGGTGTACATGCTGCACATGGGAAGTCTCGTCTGGAGAAAAAATCAAAATGTCATCAAGGTACACAAACACAAATCGGTTCAGCATGTCCCGTAATACATCATTAACCATGCCTTGAAAAACTGCTGGAGCATTAGTAAGACCAAACGGCATGACCAGATATTCATAATGACCACTGCGTGTGTTAAACGCAGTTTTACATTCATCCCCGTCCCTTATCCTCACCAGATGATACGCATTTCTAAGATCTAACTTAGTGAATACTGCAGCGTCTTTTAACAGTTCAAATGCAGAGGAGATAAGAGGAAGAGGGTATCTGTTCTTAACAGTAATGTCATTGAGTCCTCTGTAGTCAATGCAGGGCCGAAGTGTTCCACCCTTCTTATCCACAAAGAAGAATCCAGCACCTGCAGGTGAAGAAGAAGGTCTGATGATCCCAGCAGCAAGGGCATCGTCAATGTACTTTTCCATGGCGAGCCGCTCAGGTGAAGACAAGGAGTAAAGATGGCCCTTAGGAGGCGCTGTACCTGGCAGAAGGTCGATGCAGCAGTCGTACGGTCTATGCGGCGGAAGAGATGTGGCCTTGGCCTTGTTGAACACCTCCTTTAGGTCTAGATAATATGAGGGAACCTTGGTGAGATCTGGAAAATCCTCCTCCCTTGAACGGGGAGGCTGCCGGAGGGTGGTCCTGGAAGATCCCAGCAAACTGCTCCTTGACGGATCCTTCATAGACTCAGGAGAAGAATCATGCAGATAGATGAGTTTACAGTTATTCCCCCAAGAAATTACTTCCCCAGTACCCCAGTTCATGTGAGGATTATGGTAAGACAGCCAAGGGAGCCCCAAAACCAGAGGATGAAGAGGACAGTCGAGGAGATGAAAACTGATGGTCTCAAGGTGATTACCTGCCACGATGAGTTGAACAGGTTGAGTTCGGTGAATTACCCTGTACAGTAGGCGCCCATCCAGTGCACTAGCCTCCATAGGATCTTGAAGCTGTTCACGTTCCAGCTTCAATTCATCAGCCAAGCGAATGTCCATGAAGTTCTCATCTGCCCCACAATCAACCAAAGCCTGCAGGGAGTGCCACTGGGAATGCACCAACAATTGTACCGTCGACAATGGACGAGAGGAACGGCTCATAGGAGCGGTACAACTCACCAATGTCCTCTCTTTCATTGGTGAGCTTTGTCTTTTACTGAACAGCTGTTCAACAAATGTCCCAGTTCACCACAGTAAAAACACCTAATTTCCCTTAGGCGGCGCTGCCGTTCCTCCGGACTGAGTTTGGCTCGTCCCACCTGCATGGGCTCCTCCGAAGATGCAGGTGGCGCTGTAGGCTGACTGGACCGGCCGAGAGGGAAGAAGTCCCGACTGGAAGGTGAAGGGCGACGCTGCCGCCACTGCTGAGAGGAGGACCGAACTGCAGCCGATCTCCTCTCTCGATCTCTTTCTCTGAGCCTAGCGTCAATTTGGATAGCCAGGGAAATCATAGACTCGACGTCGGAAGGCAGGGTTAGAGGAGCCAATTGATCTTTGATAGCTTCAGACAATCCATTGCGAAAAGCATCCAACAAAGCAGCCTCATTCCATCCACCCTTAGCAGCAACAGTTCGAAAGTCAATAGCAAAATCCATAACAGAGCGATTACCTTGTTTCATGGAGACCAGGTTCTGTGAAGCCTCTCGGCCAGGATTGGAGTGATCAAACGTGCGGGACAGAGCTTCCATGAACAGGATCGATGTCTGGCTAACAGGAGAATTCCGAGACCACTCCGCCGTGGCCCAAGCCTCCGCCCTACCCGACAGGTGCGTGATGATAAAGGCTACCCTTGAGCGTTCTGATGAAAAGGAAGCCGCTTGAAGTTCGAAATGCAGTCCACACTGAATCAAAAAAGGTCTACATTTCTCCGATTCCCCCGAAATGTGTTCCGGTCTTGCCAGGTGGACGAATGGAGATGCTGCAGCAGCCGCGGCCATCGGAGCTCCTGGAGACACAGACAAGGAAACAGACTCGGCAGGCACGGGAGCCGCAGCAGGAAACAAAGAATTCAGCCGAGTAACCAGGTCTTCAAACCGAGAACTTAAAGTGTTCACCTGTGAACCGATGTCTGCCTGGAACCCCTGCTGACGCTCGCCGAGATCCCGGAACCCGGCGACGATCGAGGAGAGTTGACCCTCGTAATGCGAGATGCGCTCCTCTTGCTTCTGGAGCGCTGCACGAAAAGGATCAGAGCCCGCTGAGTCCATTGTTGGCCAGTTCGTAATGTCAGAACTGAACGAGGAGGAGGACACAAATGCAGGCTCAGACACAGGGCAGATCAGTCTTCGGCGTTTAATCGGTCCAAGTCAGTACACAGGTAGGCAAAACAGAGGCAACAGTACCATATAGGAGCAGGCAAGAACCAGTGGTCGAAAATACAGGCAAAGGTCGAGATCACAAGGTCACCAGATTTCGAGAGCTGGAACGAGGTGATACCAAGTAGCATACACCACGAACTGGCAATGGGAACTAAAACACAAAAGGCTTAAATACAGACTAGCAGGGGATAACGAGACACAGGTGAAACACATCAGGGCGTGGCCAACAGACTAGCAGGGGATAACGAGACACAGGTGAAACACATCAGGGCGTGGCCAACAATCACATGAGGGTAAACGACCTGACAGGAAATGGGACCTGAAACAAGAGGAGATGTGAGACACCAAAATAAAACAAGAATGCAAACTCTAATACTAAAAACCAATAAGAAACAGAAACTAGATCAAACGCGAGACCTGACAGTTGGGGTTGATGCATACCCGTATCTCATTTTTTCCTTTCTTCAACGTGGCGACCATGGTGGAGACCCATTCGGTTGGATCGCTGACAGCCTCCAGCACTCCCATGTTGACCATGTCTTTCAGCATACTCTCCACCTTGCCCTTCATGGCGAACGACACTCTATGGGGTGGACGGATCACAGGCACCACAGATGGGTCAGTCACGATCTTGTACACCAACGGCAGCTTCCCCAACTTGTCGTCAAACAGGTCTGGGTACTCGGATAGTGGATCCATCACAGCTTGCACCTCGTGGACCGTACGGTCAAAAGACACCAGACCAAGATCCTGGCAGGCCTGGTTGCTCAGCAACGTCACACAGTCACTGTCCAGAATAAAGAAAGACAGGTCCTGGGAAGATTTCTGCAGCACGCAGTGGAAGGTCGCCCTCCCCACAGGTGTTAGTTCCTCTCCCGCATAGGCACGCAAAACAGAACGATCTGCAATCAGCAGTTCATTATTCCTTATCATGTGGAACAGCTTTGTTGACATTACGTTCACTTTCGCCCCCGTGTCCAGCTTAGCAGAGAATGACTTATTGTTTACAGTTATATTCACAGAAGGATCAGGGAGGCGAGATCGGCTGTGGAGGAGAGTGTAAATACTTACATCTCCCGTGGAATAGCTGAGCTCAGAGCAGGGGGCAGCGTCAACAGAGGACTGAGAGTCCATCTCGCTATCAACTTGCAGAAGGTTGTTTAGGAGTTGTCTGGGAGCTGAGGGCACTTTCCCACGGGACCGGCAGGCAGCTGCAAAATGGTTCATTCTCCCGCAGAAATTGCAGGTCTTCCAGAGGGCTGGGCACTGTGACTCTGTGGAGTGCACGTAATTGCAGTTTGGACACTTTTGAGATCTCGGGAACCGGGATGTACGAACGGGCCGCGGTGGAGGGCGAAAGTTGTCCCTCATACGTCGTTGTCCAGCAACACCAGTTAGATTTATGGCTCGGCTGTCAGACCCCCTCTGCCCATGCGGCGGGGTGACCACTTCGGCAATGCGGCACGCATGCATTGCCTGAGTCAGGGTTAGGTCAGGCCGTTGCAGCAGGTCGGCACGTAGCGTCTGATCAATCATGCCATTGACGAGAATGTCCCTGGTGAGCTGGTCGCGCATGGTTTCAAATCGGCACCGCTGGGCAAGGTGCCGCAGGTCAGCGATGAAGCACTCAACAGGTTCATCCGGCTGTTGCTTGCGTGAGAAGAACCTGGCCCGCTCCAGTATACGGTTGCAGGGCAGGTCGCATATCTCCGCGAACTTGCGCAAAAGACACACCGGGCCGTCGGACGATTCAGCTGGCTCGACCGGCTGGTCGTTGTCATCCAGGACTGCTGGTTCGTAGACAAAGGCTTGAGCTCTCTTCATTGCGTCGGGACCGGCCAGGTTGAGCAGGAGTGAAGCTTTGACAGCGGCTGGGTCGTTCCGGTGCGCAATATTGACTTAGTGAGTGTAGTCCATCACAAAAGTCGACCATCGCTCCGCAATGTCATCGTCGAAGACAAGGGGAGATGGCTTTCGGCATGAGGATGCCATGACAAGGGAAACCCAACACTGTGCACTAACGGGGACAAAATAAATAAAAACCGATAAACGGGAAACGCGAGTTTAAACTTCTGACACCCTGTAAAGGAATGATTACTGACACACTGTAACCTTTACTGAGAGTTTAATATAGCACATGGCACACACGTCCCAGCACTGACTGCATCCAGCCTTCAGGCGTACTGGGACCTAGTGGGAGGAACAAAGGGAGGATACTACAGTTATACTAATATGATGGGGCGTGGTTAGTGGTGATGAGGTAACTACATTATAGGTTGCATGCATAACCCATCTACAATAATTATATGCGAAAGTCTGAGCATGTGCGAGAATGAGTACAGCTAATATGCATAAATTACATGGATAATGTCACAAAGGCTAATGGCATGTTTGCCTGCATAACAACAGGAGTTGAGCATAGGAGCAAAAATGTCCATCTAGTGTGGGACAGGGCCCTGGACAAACCACACCTGGAGTATTGTATGCAGTTTTGGTCTCCGATGTTGAGATTTTTGCAATGGTTTACAAGGATAATTCCCGTGATGGCGGGACTGTCGTATGTCGAAAGAATGGAGCGGCTGGGCTTGTATACACTGGAATTTAGAAGGATGAGAGGAATTCGTATTGAAACATATAAGATTATTAAGGGATTCGACATGCTAGAGGCGAGAAACGTGTTCCGATGTTGGAGTAGTCGAGAACCAGGGGCCACAGTTTAAGAATAAGGGATCGGCTATTTAGAACGGAGATGAATGAAACACTTTCTCACCCAGAGAGTTGTGAATCTGTGGGAATTTCAGCCTCAGAAGGCAGTGGTGGCCTATTATCTGGATGTGTTCACGAGAGAGTTAGATAGAGCTCTTAAAGATAGCAGATTCAAGGAGTATAGGGAGAAGGCAGGAATGGGGTACTGATTGTGGATGATCAGCCATGATCACAGTGAATGGAGTTGCTGGCTCGAAAGGCCGAGTGGCCTACTTCCGCACCTTGACCACGTAAATTTCAACGAGGTCTCCCGCAATTCCCACTCTAGTTTCGTACAATGTCCTCGGGCATGTGTGATCAGGCCATGGAGAATTGTCTCCCTTGATACACGATAGTAACATCAGTACTTTTTCGACGGTAACACTGACTGCTCTCAAGCAACTTCCATTGACTGCCCAAGATCCTACGTCCTACTGTTATTTCCTCGATAAATACAGAGGAGAGATACTCATTGAAGATTTTGTCCATCTCCCGTGGCTCCGCTCAGAGGAGGCCGCTTTGATTCATGAGAGGTCCCACTCACTCTGTAGTTACCATTTCCCCTCATTGGCCGCAGACTGTTATGCTTTGACGTTGTATCTTTCAAGGAACACAATGCGCGTCTTCAACTCGGTGCAGAGACTGAAGTCGAGATTTATCCCTCGGAAAAAATGGCCGCCAAAGGTTCAACAGTTTATCAGGTCATCTACTCTGTGCTGTTTGGAACAACGACAAGCCATTTAATTGACACAATAAATGTGGGCTTCCGAGAGGCCTTGACAGGATGGATATTCACCGAAATACACAAAGGGTTGCTGGATAATTTTGTTAGGATAAATGTTTCAGAATGCGAATTGGATGACTGAGATAGATGGAATGTACCCTTGCAAACATATCTGAATACACTGTACCTCCTAGCTAGAAAATAGTGATGCTCAATTATTAAATACAAATATGATTGGGCGAACATATGTTTTGGACAATATGGAAATGAAGAGTACTGTAATCAGGTATGAAATGATTGAGTCCGAGGTCAGTTCTGAATTACACTCCACGGGACAGACGTTTAGCTTATTATCCACCTTTATCAGGCCTGTTAACAGTCCCTCCAGAGTTGTGATTCTGTTCAATTTGCCTCTAACTGCATTCATTCATCACCATTGAAAACATTAGTGACGCAGTGGTGCTGGTTTCCGACGGGCAAATTGCGGGTTTGGTCACAATTGTCCCACAACAACCTCTAACCATTATGGCATTGGGCATTGTCTCACAACAGCCTCTAACGCATGGTGGTATTGGGCGTTGTCTCACAACAGCGTCACCCATTGTGGAATTGGGCATTGTCTCACAACAGCCTCTAACCCATTGTGGCATTGGGCATTGTCTCACAACAGCCTCACCCATTGTGGCATTGGGCATTGTCTCACAACAGCCTCTAACCCATGGTGGCATGAGGCATTGTCCCACAACAGCCTCTAACCCATTGTGGCATTGGGCATTATCTCACAACAGCCTCTAACCCATTGTGGCATTAGGCATTGTCCCACAACAGCCTCTAACCCATTGTGGCATTGGACATTGTCTCACAACAGCCTCTAACCCATTGGGCATTGTCCCACAACAGCCTCTAACCCATTGTGGCATTGTGCATTGTCTCACAACAGCCTCTAATCCATTGTGGCATTGGGCATTGTCTCACAACAGCCTCACCTATTGTGGCATTGGGCTTTGTCTCACAACAGCCTCACCCATTGTGGCATTGGGCGTTGTCTCACAATAGACTCTAATCTCTTGTGGCAGTGGGCATTTTCTCACAAACAGATGAACAACGATACGATACAATGGTGAAAATTATGTTCTGCACTCTGTATCGTTCACTTTGCTTTATCTACGTATATAGTCATATAACATCGGTCCAGCTTGCTATCCTCACCGACCAATGTGTCCCATCTACACTGGTCGCACTTGCTGTATATGGCCCTTTTCATGTTCAACCTTTCCAATACACCTACCTGTCCAAATATATTTTAATGTTGTGATAGGTTTCACCCCAACTACGTCCTCTGGCAACTTGTTCTCTATACACACCAACCCCTGTGCGAATCCACACACTGACCACCCTCTGTTGTTATACAAATACTCACCACTCTGTGTCCTCGTGTTAGAAGTGATTGAATCTGTATACGTTATATCTGATCAGTTTGGACAACGGGTACACCCACATTTTAGACTGTAGTTGTGATAATAAACGAACGGCTAAAACCTAATGCTCTTCCCGTGTTAGTTGTTCACTACACCACGAACCCAGCGGGATGTCTCTTGGCTCACCGAAGCACGGCATCATACACCGTTCCAACTGTGGACCTCGGCACAGTCAAATGATACGTTTTGCACATTGAAATAACTTTGCTTTTTTACACAACTCGAATTTACCAACTGCACATGATCAGTTCCACGGCGGTCTGAATTATGCAATGTGGCCTGAGCAAATGTTGTTTATCCTTACAAACACACGGACAATTCCGGGATTCGTAGAAATAAAAGGCAATAATGAGCATAACATCACGAACAATATTCGGTATTCTGTACATTCCCCTTGGTCTAACTGATGTATCTGAAGTTTGAAGAAGGGTTTCGGCCCGAAAAGTTGGCTATTTCCTTCGCTCCATAAATGCTGCTGCACCCACTGAGTTTCTCCAGTACTTTTGTCCACCTCTGAGTTTGAACAGTTTGTACCTATGTACGATCTATCCGATTTGAGTGGATCGGAAGCAAAACAAAGCGTTTCACTATTGCTCGGCACATATCACAATAGTAAGCATTTGCCTAATCTTACCAATGCTAATAATCTGAGAAAAGTGACATTCATGATCAGAGCGGGAATGTTCTTAGTATGATGGCGACTAAGATTGTCCATATAAAACAGACGTTAACGATATCTTTGATGGTTTTTGATTCTTCGACCTGGATAAAGGTGCATTCACCTTATCTATTTTCCTTATGATTTTATACATAATCGTAAAATCACCCCTCAACCTCCGGCACTCGAAGGAATAATGTCCGCACCTCTCATTATAACTCGACCCCTTCAAGGAAAAAGTAACGATCTCTTGCTGTAACTAGTGACGGTGTTACCACATGTGGAGAATTGTGCAAGACTGGGTCGTGTGTCACAGAGTCACAGAGCAGAGAATCAGTCTCAACAACAGTCTATGTTAATAGTATCCAATTACTAAATTCCATTAACTAGCACGTGGTCAGCAGAGTATGATGCTTTCGAACTATCTAATTTAAGGGGGTGGGAGATTCCAACCTTCACGTGGTCCGCCCAGTTTCGACTAATGCAATCAACTCGACGTGCACACACGGCAAATCAAATAGAACAAGTTGTCCAACAACTTTAGGCTGTGCACGCCACACGAAAGAAGAATAAAATATAATTTTAGGAATACTCCGAGATGCCGACTAGATGCCGAGATAGAAGTCGATATTTATCCCTCAGATGAATTGGTTGTCCAAGGACTAACAATCGCTCAGCGTAGCTGCGACATGTTGGCTGGTGTGGGCACGTTTACACGTTTGTTATTCTTATTACTCTAATTGATACGATTCTTTAATCTGCAGTTTACAGATAGTTGAAAAGACATTTAATGTCACAAGCACCAATTGGTACAGTGAGATTTGAATTACCATATAGCCATACGAATAAAAAAACTCAACATCCCCACACAACAGAATCAACGTTTCCCACTGTGAGGGAAGGAAATAAACTTCAATCCTCTTCCTCTTTGTTCACCGTTGGTCGAGGCCTTTGGGGCCTCCTCAGTCACCGCTACGGCGGCCCGATGTTTCGGGCCATCTCGCCGGGATGATCGGAGCTCCGGTGTCGAAACGGAAGAACACTCTCAGCGGCTTGGAGATTCCAAATCGGCCACTTCCTACCGGAGACAGCGGCTCCAGACGTCCACAGGCCGAGCTGGGCGGAGCTACAACGCTAGCCAACCTCGGCAAAGAGCCCAGGCTAGGCGAGTTAAAGTCAGCGCCGCCCGCGGTGGAAGCCCCGCAAACCACAGCTCCACGATGTTAATCAGCAGGCCCAACACTCCGGAGCTCCACACGGCGATTCCCGGTAATTCGATGTTAATTCAGTGTTGCGATTCCGCGATGCTAATTCAGTGTTGTGCCGCCGCTGAAGCTCTGGCCGTTCTACGGCAGGAAAGGCCGCGCCATTCCAGATGGGTGGCAGCGAGGGAAGGGGGGGGGATGCGGCTCGGAGAATTGACGCATACCGTCCAGGAAGTGACTGGGAAACGGTTTCCCCCTTCCCCTCCCCCTCCCCACCCCCCCCCCCCCCACATAAAAAAGACTAAGAACCATACATGATCAATGCAAAGTTAATTTTTCACACGCTTGAATTTTACGTGGTCCTGACAGGATAGATGTTGAGATAAATACACAACGGGTTTGTGAATCATTACGTTTGGATCAATGTTTCAGAATAATATTTCACCATGGAGTGACTGAGTATAGGTGTAAAATACTCTGAGCCCACAGTTCACTCTATCCCAGGCAGTAGCGATGCTCGTTTGTTAAGTACAAACAGGGTTGGAGCAAATATATTTGTGGACATTAAAGAAATGGAGAGTAATGTATCTCCGTGAAAATTAAGGTCACGCCGTTAATTGTGATATTGAATGTAGGAACAGACTGGAGTTTGGCATTGTGCATAAGGCCATGTGTAGCTGCGTCTGCTGGTGCAGGGGGTGGTTGTTATCTCCACGCTCTGGGATCTCGGAATCACATCCATCCTCTGCCACGGGATCCGTAACTTTGTGTCCCACAGTCTTCAATTAGTCAGGTTACGTGACAACAACTTCCTCACAATGACACTCATCGCCGCTGCCCGGCAAGGATTCATTCTCAGTTCCATAATATTCACCGTTTACACTGGCGTCTCAAGGCCGAGTACGGCCCCAATTCATGCAACGTGCTCGTAGACAACACCACTGTGGTGGGTCGGATCAGAAAAATTATGTTGCGCAATACTGGCAGGAGAGAGAGAGTGCTGACTGGAATCTTATAGAAACTAGGGGGGAGTTTATAGAAACTAGGGGAATCTTATAGAAACTTTCACAATTCTTAAGGGGTTGGACAGGCTAGATACTGGAAGCGTGTTCCCGATGTTGGGGAAGTCCAGGACAAGGGGTCACAGTTTAAGGATGAAGGGGTAATCCTTTAGGACCGAGATGAGAAAAACAGTTTTCACATAGAGAGTGGTGAATCTCTGGAACTCTCTGCCACTGAAGGTAGTTGAGGCAGTTCATTGGCTATATTTAAGAGGGTTAGATGTGGCCTTTGTGGCTAAAGGGATCAGGGGGTATGGAGAGAAGGCAGGTACGGGATACTGAGTTGGATGGTCAGCCATGAACATATTGAATGGCGGTGCAGGCTCGAAGGGCCGAATGGCCTACTCCTGCACCTATTGTCTATGTTTCTATGTTTCTATGAATCGTGTCTTGAAAATACCCACTTCCCCGATGTTAACAAGATGAAAACGCATGGCGCAGTAGACGCGCCAAATCTGCATCAACGGTGCAGAAGAGTAATAGTTGAGCTTCGAGTTCCTTGGCGCTATTATTACCACTGACCAGTCCTGCATCAACCACATCGGAGGAGACAGACAGAACTTCTACAAACCTCTACGGATGGACTAAAGAAACAATACCCTGGTGATGGATCGCAGCTTAATTTGGAAAATGTTCTTCCCAAGACGGCTAGAAGTTGTAAAGATATTTTAGATGTAGCACAGTCCATCACAAAGACCAGACCTCGCACAATTGACTCCATCTCTACCACGCTGCCTCGCAAAAGCAACAAACATAATAAAAGGCGTGTCCCAACACTATCATTCCTTCCCACCCCTTCTCCCGTCCAGTAGAAAGTACAAGCGCTCGAAAGCGGACAATTACACAGAGGAATAGTTTCTTCTCTTCCATTATCACTGAGCACTGTTCAAAACATCGCGACACTTTGGTAGATATATGTCCATGGAACATATGCGTTATTATGCTGCGAACTATGTTCTGCATTCTGTATCTACCCCCTTGCTTTATCATGCGCCTCAATACACATGACAATAATAAACGCAAGTATTTCAACAATTTAAACGAGATGATGTTTCTTAAGTTCTTTCTTGTTGTGGTCTGCTCCCCAATGCCTCATGATGTCCTTTGCTGGTGATATTAAAAAATGCAATTTTAATATAGAGAGATTGAGTGGTTAAATTTTAACAAAGAAATCTGAAAATCTACCTCAACAGTCATCATTCAGTGCAGGCCTACAAGTCTAATCTCACAGCACTCCAAGCCAGCAAATCCAATTTTACAGCATTTCAAGAAGAGTGCACACACATGCATTCACACACACACATTCGCTCACACTCTTACACACACATACACAGACACTCACACACACAGACACACATAGACACACACACAAACACAAACACATACCCACAAACACTCTCATACACACACACACATTCACACAACAAAGACACATTCACAGACAGATACACACAAACACACACACACGCACACTCACACACTCGGACATACACTCACACACTCACACAGACAAACACACACACACTTACACAAACACGCGGTCACAGACAGACACACAGACATACAGGCAGACACTTAAACACACACGCTCACACACACACACTCGCATTAACACACTCACACACAGTCACTGACACAGACTCTGACACATACACAGACAATCACAAACAGACAGACAGACACACACACAGACAGAACACACACAGACAGACACACTCACAGAGAGACCCACATACAGACACAGACACACGCACATACACTCACACACACCCAAAGACACACTCACACATACATACAGACAAACAGAAAGATACAAACATTCACACACCATATATATGGCTGTAAACTTTTCTGAATACTCAAACGGAAGAGCGCAGTGTCTACACTTTAGGCCTTCCGCAGTCAGCAACACTTCCGCATTCAGCACGACCTCTGCACTCACCGGAGGTGACGCAATCAGCGTGACCTGTCCACTAAGCGGAAATCACGAAATGAGCGGGACTTTTGCAGTAAACGGCCGGATCGATAAAGCAATTATTCCTCCCAGCCGCAATTGCCAAAGCCACAGTTGCCAAACCACCGTTGCCAAAGCCACAGTTGCGAAAGGACAGTTGCAAAAGCCGCAGGCCTCAGTGACTGAGCTGCCAGCCCAAGAATCCATTGGGCCCACAATGTCCATACTAGCCCTCTAGAAACCCGTCCCTTCGGCCCACAAAACTCATGCTAGCTTTCCAGAACACACCCCCCCCCCCCCACTGGCCAGCAATTTTCGTATTTCCGGAGAGACCAGCGTTGGGGAACCAGCCCTCCCGTGTGATGCTGCGACCCAACGGGCCCCACTTAGTCTAGTTTAAAATGAACGTTTTTTATTAACACTGTTGATGTTGTATGTACTGAACGAGTGCCACATGACGCCGTTGAGGAAGAACAAAAACACATTTTCAAATCAACCTTTGGACGTAGATAGGGGAGGCTTAGAGTAAGATATGGATTGAACTCGGTAAACATTCAAGCTTTAATGGGCGATTTTAGATGGTGTGGTCAAGTTGGGCCATAGGGCGTTTCATTACTCTATGACGTTGTGACTCTTGGCGCTGACTGATTTGTCTCCATTATTTTCTGTGTATGTTGGAGTATTGTGTTCAAACGGGGCGCCACATTTCAGCAAAGCTGTAAAATGTTGTTTTTTCTGTCTTTGTTTAGTCAAGTAGCTATTAGGCTGTATTATGTTTGCTGGTGGGGAGAAACATGGTTTTCTGTCTCTCCCTTCGGTGGAGTGCGATTCTTTCTGTCGTATCCCCCCTTCTCTGCCTCCGTCTGCGCTGAGGCCTAATGACGGAGCTGGCGGCCTCCAACTGCGACCGACCTCGAGGTTCCGGACCCAGAGCCAGCCAGGACATACAACACGAGGCTGGCCTAGTTCGGGGCTGTGGCGGCGTTCCGGCGTTCCGGTGGCAGCGGCCAGGCTCTGGACTGAGACGGTGCTCTGGTGAGGGCGGCCCGACTCGGGACTGAGACGATGCTCCGGTGAGGGCGGCACGAGTCGGGACTGAGACGGTGCTCCGGTGAGGACGGCCCGACTCGGGGCTGAGACGGTGCGCCGGTGGCAGCGGCCCGACTCGGGACTGAGACGGTGCTCCGGTGGCAGCTGCCCGACTCGGGACTGAGACGGTGCTCCGCTGAGGGCGGCACGACTCGGGGCTGAGACGGTGCTCCGGTGGCAGCGGCCCGACTAGGGGCTGAGACGGTGCTCCGGTGGCAGTGGCCCGACTCGGGGCTGTGACGGTGCTCCGGTGAGGGCGGCCCGACTCGGGGCTGAGAGGGTGCTCCGGTGGCAGCGGCCCGACTCGGGGCTGAGACGGTGCACCGGTGGCAGTGGCCCGACTCGGGGCTGAGACGGTGCTCCGGTGAGGGCGGCCCGACTCGGGGCTGAGAGGGTGCTCCGGTGGCAGATCCCGACTCGGGGCTGAGACGGTGCTCCGGTGGCAGCGGTCCAACTCGGGGCTGAGACGGTGCTCCGGTGAGGGCGGCACGACTCGGGGCTGAGACGGTGCTCCGTTGCCAGCGGCCCGACTCGGGGCTGACACGGTGCCACAGGTGGCAGCGGCCCGACTCGGGGATGAGACGGGGCTCCTGTGGCTGAGGCGGCGTTCCGGTGGCGGCGACCTGAATCCGGGGCTCGGCCGCGGGCCAGTGGACGACATGGTCGGGAGCTTCCAGATCACAGGCTGGTGCCTGTTTTTGCGTAGCACCCGCGGCAACAGCTGCGTCCGATGAACTGGAGGGCGGCAGCTTCCGCAGCGTCGACCATCCCGAGCCGCGGAGCTTGAACTGGCCCGCTCGCGGAGTTCGGTTGAACCGCGGGACTGACTACCATCGCCCGGTGGGGTATCAACATCGGAGGCCTGGATCGCCTCAGTGCATAGGGAGAATAAGGAGGGAAGAGACAGTGAATTTAAGAATGTTGCCTCCATTACAGTGAGGAAGTGCCTGGTGAACACCTGTGGTGGATGTAAATGTGTGTTTTGTTGTTTATTATTATATGTATGACTGCAGGCAACGAAATTTCGTTCAGACCGAATGAATGACAATTAAAGGAATCTAATCTAATCTCATCTAATGTAATCTAATCAAATCGAATCGAATCGAATCGAATCGAATCGAATCGAATCGAATCGAATCGAATCGAATCGAATCGAATCGAATCAAATTATCAGAGAGCGGGTACAAACGAATAACTGCAGCGGCGAGAAGATTATATGTTGAAGAAACAGGCGTCGCTGCGTGTGAACTTATCGTCGAGACATGTCGGGATCTTCCCTCGATTTCCGTAGGATTCGGCAATAAAGAGGCCAGGAAGATGCACTCGGAGGTTCACCGCTTTACCGGGAAAATGAGAGGGGCGGGAGTTCCATACCTGGCCCAGCGACTATTGTGGGTCAGTCAATAATAAATTGTCATGGAATCCATTTTACCGCAATTCATCATACCTTATTATTCTTATTCATTTGGTTATTAATTGGAAACTGAACGAAATCTCCAAAGCTCTCGAGAGGCGGCGTTCGCGTTGATCGGGTCAACAGCGGAGACCGGAAATCGAATTGCGGCCGACATGTTGGGAGGCAGCTGGTTTGCACCATCGTCTACTGAAGAAAGGAGACAAGGAGTAGCATTTATTTCTTCACATCTGGGAAGCGGATTATTGGTGATTTTACGCAGCGAATTACCCAACATACACGCGGAACCTGCAAGTTTTCCATAAATGACATTGATGGATTCGTGCCCGTTCGCATGCAGTTCTCTTGCCGTCCACCTGATGTCCCCATTATTGAAAAGCTGGAAATTGCTCAACACCCGATAATTATTGGATCTGAGCTTCATTGTTTGAGGAGCCAAGAACAGAACTTCGAGCAGCTCAAATGGTTCAAATGACCTTTATTGCCCCATGTACCAATTACGATGGAGTGATATGCGAATTACCACACGGCCATACGAAACAAAAGCAACAAGACACACAATTACATAAAGGTTAACAGAAACATCCACCAAAGCGGATTTCCCACATTCCCCACTGTGGAAGAAGGCAAAAAGTCAAATGTTCTCCCTCTTTAGGAGGAGGCGCTGTCCTGAACGGCTGCCTGTCCTGCAGCTGTCCGTTTTTCCCGTTCTTTTTTATTATTTTTA
The DNA here is from genome assembly GCF_010909765.2 of Amblyraja radiata. Classification (NCBI taxonomy): domain Eukaryota; kingdom Metazoa; phylum Chordata; class Chondrichthyes; order Rajiformes; family Rajidae; genus Amblyraja; species Amblyraja radiata. The sequence goes on from NW_022630096.1 coordinate 332,688, forward strand.
GTTCGTTAAGTGTACAGTCAGGGGGTCTAAATCTTTTATGTGTGGGGAATGGTGGGGGGGAAATGGGAAACTGCTTTTCTAAGCCCCTACCTGGTCGGAGGGGTTGCCTTCCTCCGAGCAGCGTCTTCAACCTGTCCTTGCGGCCTACCAGCGGGTCCTGGAGCGACGTTTCCCTGAGGGGACCTGGTCAGAACATCGGCATTGGCGGCGGCGCAGAACGTCGGCGTTGGCGGCGGCGCAGAACATCGGCTTTGGCGGTAGTGCAGCGCTGGAGCGCTATTGCGGAGCGGGCGATGCCTTTCCTGGGTCGCCGCGCTGGGACTCCAGTATGCTTGGTACCGCCGAGGAAAACATCGTGGAGCCGCGGTTCTGCGGAGCGGCCAGCTGCGACGTTGAACTTACATCTCGCCGAGATCACCAGTGTGCGGAGCTCCGTCTCGCGTGGTCTCTTGGCTTGGAAGCCGCAGGCTCCGGTGGGAAGGCGGCCGTTCCTGGCACCCCAAGCCGCTGGTGGTTCTCCCGACGCCGGAGTACCATCACCCGGCGAGAACATCGGGCGCCGTGGAGGCGACTGTGGAGGCCTCAATAGGCCCGACTATGGGTGGACAAGAGGATGGGGACTGGACTTTGTGCCTCCCCCCACAGTGGGAATCACTGTGGTGGGATGTTTTGGTGTTGAATTTCTTCATGAATACTGTGTTGTATTTTTATTAGTGTGCTGCAGGGACATCATAATTTCCCCTGAATAAGGAGATTAATAAAGTAATCAATCAATCAATCAATCAATTTATATTCCCGCGGTCGGGTCTATCAAACCACCTGCAGTCGGAGCGATCAAAGACTGGCAGCCGACGATCGAAGCCCCCGTCGGGGTGATCATAATTTACGCGTCGGGGCTGTTGAAACTGCCTCCGCGGCATGGAGCTCCCAACACGGCCTCTTCTTACCAGAGACAGCGTGATCCACGATGTTAAAGTCCACAGGTCCCGCGGTTGGAGCTTCGACCCCCGGCAAATGCATCGCAAGCTCCGCGATGTTAAAGTCCCGCCGACACCCGCGGCTTGGAGCGCCGAGTCGGTCTCCAGGAAAGGTCGTCAACTCCACGGTGTTAGGGCACAGTGCGGACGGAGATACGATGCGGAAGAAAATCGCATCTGCTTCGAAGAAAGAGATTGAATAAAAGTTCACCCCCCCCCCCTCACACACAACCCCACATAAAACAAACCAAGGATCACTAAAACATACATTTTAACACATACAAAATAAGAAAAAATAAGAAAGGACAGACAGCCTGTTGGCGAGGTACCCACTACTGGTGCCTAGGTCAGTTCGCGGATAATATTGAAAGTAATAACATTCTCGGACTTTACTGTATGCCTTTAGCAATGTGTACATGTATGCGCAAAAGGATGGGATGTTTAGCTTTTCCAAACTCCGGGACCGGGGTATCTTTTTCCACTCTTCCACTGAATGCTCGATTTTAGCACCAACTGTCCTCAGTCAGTGATTACAGATTACACTTCCTCCAGAATAACATCAGAGCCTGCAAGTATTGGTTTTCAGCCCGCTACTAAACCTAATTTACACTCGCCACAGTGCAGCTAAATACGGCTCTTATTGTATTTACGAGTTTGCCGATGATACAAATGGGCTGGGTCAAATAATGTGCTACGTGGAGATGGAATAGAAGACGAAGATAGTGAACTTAGTGACACGATGTCAGGAAAATAACCCCTCTTTCAATGTCAGCAAGTTGAAGGATGTAGTTATTGACTTCATGAAGCATGGTGGAGTACAGCCCACAGCTGCATCAATGGTATGGAATTGAAAATGGTCGAGCGCTCAAGTTGCATGGTGTTATATTACCAACGATCTGTCGCTGGGTAATCAATTGATGCGACTTCCAAGAAGGCACATCAGGAGGAGTCTGAGGAAATGTAGCTTGTCTCCAGTGACTCTGACAAGCTTCTCGGGATATATCGTGGAAAGCATATTGTCGGGTTGCACCACAGATTGGAGTGGTAACTGGTCTGCCAAGACTGCGAGAAATTGCAGATATAAATAGAGTGCAATCCATCACAGAGACCAGACGTCCCACCATTGAATCCATCTACACATCACGCTGCCTCGGAAAGAAAACAACTATCGTAGTCAAAGACTTGTCCAGACCGGTCTGTTCCTCCAAGTGTTTAAGAAGTTTTTAAGAAGGAACTGCAGATGCTGGGAAATCGTCGGTACACAAAAATGCTGGAGAAACTCAGCTGGTGCAGCAGCATCTATGGGGCGAAGGAGATAAGCAACATTTCGGGCCGAAACCCTTCTTCGGACTGATAGGTGGTGAGGAGGGTGAGGGGGCGGGGAGAAGAAAGGAAAAAGGAGGAGAAGGAGTCCGAGGGCTGAGGGAGAGATGGGGAGGGGGAGAAGACACCAAGGGCTTACAGAATTGAGAACATTCAATGTTCATGCCACCAGGATGCAGACTCCCCAAACGGAATATGAGGTGCTGTTACTCCAATTTCCGGTGGGCCTCACATTGGACATGGAGGAGGCCCAGGACAGAGAGGTCGGATACGGAATGGGAGGGGGCTAGTAGGTTGAAAGGTGAGGACTGGGGGGATTATGCCCTTGTTGCGATTGGGGGTGGGGGGTGGGGTGGGGGTAGAGAGCAGTGTTACGGGGTATGGAAGAGACCCTGGTGCGAGCCTCGTCTATAGTGCGGGAGGGTACACCCCGTCCCCTGAAGAATGAGGACATTGCAGATGCCCTGGTGTGGAACAACTCATCCTGGGAGCAGATGCGGTGTAGACGGAGGAATTGGGAGTAGGGGATTGAGGCCTTACAGGAAGCTGGCTGGGAAGAAGAGTAGACTAGATAGCCATGGGAGTCAGTGGGTTTATAATGGATGTCATATAGTGGATGTTCCTCCAAGTAACGGATGCACTACAATACGCTCAATGGTGCGAACTAGATGCTGCACTCTGTATCTTCCACGTGGCTCTATATAATGTCAGAGAACACAGTAATAGACCTTTCGGCCCAGCTGCCGACCGATGTGCCCCATCTGCACGAATCACTCCAACCCATCTTTCGCCTACATAACCCCAAATCGTTCCTATCCACTAAGCAGTCTAACTCCCATTGCAAGGTTGTAACAATGACTCCCTCAACGACCTCCTCTGGTAGCTCATTTTCCATGTGAAGCCATTAGCCCACCACTCGTTGTCTTCGAGTTTGAACTGATACTGTCTATATATGATATATCTGATATATTTGGATAACATGCAACATATCGCTTTTCACATGTACTCGTGTAACACTATCAAACTTAAACCTGAAGCTCAAACCTAAAACGCCTCTCATTTTAATTGTCTGCAACATCGCGTCCCCAGAGGGATCTTTCACGGCTTATTGTTCCATTGTTCCAGATATAAACATGCACATTTAAATAATATTTTTACACACATTCTTTGTTTTGTGTTTTTTCCCTGAACTCGAATTGTCCAACTGCACTTGTCCAGTTGGACGGAGAACCGAATGACACAAGGTGACTTGAACTAAGGTTATTGATTCTCATTAATACACGGATCATTCGGGGTATGGCGGGAATAACCAACAATTTTCAGCACGATATGCTACATAAAATACTATACTCTGCATTCTGTAACATCCTGCACGCACCAACTAAAGGATTTGAATTCATTGTATCGATGTATGGCATATCTGGACTGAATAGATAGCGTGCAAAGCCACGCTTTCCACTGCATCTAGAAACATGTGATAATAATAGACCATCCTCACCTTGCCTGATCTAATGATCTTATATAAGTTACAACCATGAATAGAGCGGGATGTTCGTACTACGATGGCTCTAAGAATGTCCATGTAACGGAAACAGTATATATTAAACTAGAGAAGGTGTTGAATGGCGGTTAACCACAAATGAACTGTTGGACAAATGTGAAAACAAGGTGACGAGTGGACGCGGCTGGAAGAACACAGTAAAACTCCCGCTATCGTATCGTGGACCGTATTAATTGCCGGGCATTTGCAATACAACACAAAACAAAATATACTCAGCAGAGTCAGAAAACTCATATGTAATGTCAGAAGTAAATTATCTTACCTATGTATGTCCTTTATACCCAGCCCCGTCTTTGTGGATGTCTTCCCTTCAGGCTCCTTGTAAATCTTGCCCCTCTCACCTTAACCCTATGATATCTGATTTGTGATTCCCCATCTTGGATAAAAGACTGCATTCATCCTAATTGTTCGTCTCATGATTTTACACACTTTATATCATCACCCTGCAGCTTCCTCCGCTCCAGTGAACAAAGTCCTCACCTTTCCCTACAGCTGGGATACAATGAAATGGCAGTACAGTCTGCTATAACTACTGACGGTGATACCACATGTGGAGAAACATGCAGAGACTGAACGAAGAGTCATAGTCACACAGCAGAGAAACAGACCCAGCAACTCTCTGTGCCCATTCGACCTAATTACTGAATCACATTTACTTGCAATTGATCCACAGAATATTATGCCCTGGCTCTCTCTCTTTTAAAGAGGATGATACTTACCTTTGAAGCGGTGTAGAGTCAGAAGTTCAGATTTATCCAGAGCATAAAGTGGCTGTGAGACGATCACAAATTAATCAGATCCACTACAGTGTAGAGTTGCTAAGACCAACAAGTGAATTTATTGACTATGATTTGTGGGACAGCGACGCCCTGACAGGATAGATCTTCAATGCAATAAACAACGGGTATAAGGAAGGTTACGTCAGGATCAGAAGAGCAGAATATGAATTCACCTTGGAGTGACTGAGATGAGATGTAATTTACTCTCTTATATATATCTGCATGGAGAGAACCCTCTCCTCCAGAAAACGACGATGGCCATTTATTAAATATATACAAGCAAAGTTCCTTGTGGACAAGAGGGAACTGAAGACTAATGTGCCCAGCTATGGAAATGAACTTGATACCAGGATCAGTTTGATCATTAATTGTCTGAACAGGCCTCAGCTTGGCATTGTGCCTGTGGCCGTGTGTACCTGTGTCCATGGCCTAGGAATGTGCTCCGCCCTCTACCACTGATTCCTCCGGAGGAGACTGACAAAACCTCTACATACATATTCGGATGTGCCATTGAATGCATCAGGTCAGGATGCGTCGCGGCCTGGTCTGGAAATAGGTCTAGCCAAGACGACAAGAAATTGCAGAGATATATTCTATTGTGTCCATATATGGTGAGACTGGCCTGAGTGCATAGAAGGCAATACTACGCTTTTCACTGTAACTACGTACATGCGACAATAATAAATCTAGCCGAATTCAGACAAATCTAATGATTGGAAATACGTAACAACTGTGATCAAAGCGTGAATATAAGTACAATGATGGGGTCAAAGATTGCCCACGTGACACATCCGGTGTTTATATACAAGGACATTTTATGCATCGTTGTTATCCGCAAATGAACAGTTCGACAAATGCGTGAGAAGATTATGTGTGGGGGTAGGCGACAGAATAGAGTAAAATGCTAATATTGTTTTGCGGACCCAGTTATTGCCGGGTATAGGAAATAAAATAGGAAAAAAGGATGAACCCATAATATTCAGGAGATGCAGGAAACATGTTCCCGATGTTGGGGGAGTCCAGAACCATAGGCCACAGTTTAAGAATATGGAGTAAGCCATTTAGAACGGAGACGAGGAAACAGTTTTCTCACAGAGAGTTGTGAGTCTGTGGAATTCTCTGTCTCAGTGGAGGCAGGTGGAGGCAGGTTCTCTGGATGCTTTCCAGAGAGAGCTAGATAGGGCTCTTAAACATAGAGGAGTCAGGGGATATGGGGAGAAGGCAGGAACGGGGTACTGATTGGGGATGATCAGCCATGATCACATTGAATGACGGTGCTGGCTCGAAGTGCAGAATGGCCTACTCCTGCACCTATTTCCATTGTATATTATATAATGCCCCTGTCCCACTTAGGAAACCGGAACGGAAACCTCTGGAGACCTTGCGCCCCACCCAAGGTTTCCGTGAGGTTCCCGGAGGTTCCGGTCACTCTCCTTAAGTCACCAGAGGATTTGATCACTAGCCTGGAGAGCCTCGACCCAAGCGTGAGCTGCATTTACTGAACGACCGCGCGCGCACACACACACACACACACACACACACACACACACACACACACACACACACACACACACACACAAACACACACACACACACACACACACACACACACACACACACACACACACACACGCACGCACGCACGCACACACACACACACACACACACACACCGCGAAGGTGGAGGCCAGGGACAGCGGAGGAGCGCTGTCTGCACGTTGAAGAGGAAGGTAAACGGCTGTCACAGAGCACGGTAAGTCATTTAGAGAGCACGGGAGCGAGGAAGGGAGGGAGGGAGGGAGAGAAGGGGAAAAAAGGGGTCAGAAGGACAGAGAAAGGGAGAGAGTAGGGGACGAGAAGGGGAGAAAAGGGGATAGAAGGGGAGATAATGGAGGAGAAAGGAAGTGAACGGGGAGGAGAAGGAGTGGAGACAGTTTTAAGAAGTTAAATAAAGTTAGAGGGCATTTTACCTTCCGGCGGATGTTCTAGGTCCTGAAAACCAAAGATCCTATAAGATCTTTGCTGAAAACTCCAGTGAGCCAATCAAAATGGCCGGTCAGCGAAGGAGATGGCCTTCGACTGTCTGTAAGTAATTAGCGACCCCACTCCACTGGCTTCGACCAAACGGCAACCTATTTTGAGTCGAGGCCGGTTTCGTTTTTTTATTAAATAATCGCAGGAACATAGAAGAAGCCTCGACTACGCTGAAACCACTTTCCACCGTCAGGAAGAGTGACCGGAACCTCCGGGAACCTCACGGAAATCTTAGGTGCGGCGCAATGTCTCTAGAGGTTTCCGGTCAGGTTTCCTAAGTGGGACAGAGGCTTAAGACTTCCGCTTGAGAGGGAAAAGTATCTAATGTCTGAAATGAATGACATTATCAAAGCTTGGATCTAGTCTAAACAAATGCACGCTGTGTTACTGTTTCGCAAATCATACGCCCGCAACTATTGGCGTTGCAGCGCGCTCTAGATGAGAGTGTAAACTGGCTCGTCAGCGCAACTCAACATTGCTGCTGAATTAGTTGCTGCCCAGCACCTTTTTTAAGGGAAGCGATACTTACCTTCGACTCGGGGCAGAGACAGAATTCGCGACGGATCCGTCGCATCAAGTGGCTCTCAGAGGTGAACAATGATCAGATCATCCATTCTTGCCACGGACATTATTGCCATAGAGGGAGTGCAGAGAAGGTCCACCAGACTGATTCCTGGGATGTCTGGACTGTTTTATGAAGAAAGACTGGATAGACTTGGTTTATACTCTCTAGAATTTAGGAGATTGGGAGGGGATCTTATAGAAACTTACAAAATTCTTAAGTGGTTGGACAGGCTAGATGCAGGAATATTGCTCCCGATGTTGGGGAAGTCCAGGACAAGGGGTCACAGCTTAAGGATAAGGGGGAAATCCTTTAAAACCGAGATGAGAAGAACTTTTTTCACACAGAGAGTGGTGAATCTCTGGAACTCTCTGCCACAGAGGGTAGTCGAGGCCAGTTCATTGGCTATATTTAAGAAGGAGTTAGATGTGGCTCTTGTGGCTAAGGGGATCAGAGGGTATGGAGAGAAGGCAGGTACGGGATACTGAGTTGGATGATCAGCCATGATCATATTGAATGGCGGTGCAGGCTCGAAGGGCCGAATGGCCTACTCCTGCACCTAATTTCTATGTTTCTATGTTTCTGTGCACTTCGTCAGAACAACAAATGAATGTATTGACACAGTCATCGAGACTTCTGCGATGCCGATGCAGGATAGATTTTGAGAAAATTACAGCCCACGTGTGGATGATCACATTAGGATCATCGTTCAGAATAACAATTCACCTTGGAGTGACTGAAGTCAGATGTAAAATAGTCTCGCAGATATATCTGAATCTACAGTATTATCTACCCCAGAAACAAGCATGACCATTAATGAAATGTAAACAGGGTTGGGGCGAAGGTATTTGTGGCAAATAGAGAAATCAACACTGTTGAGACCTGAGTGGAAGTGATTATGGAATCAGAAACAATTTGCAATTATGATATTGAATTGTCAAACAGACTTGATCTTGGCATTGTGCGTGTGACCGTGTGTACCTGTGTCTGCTGGGGAAACACTGGCTGTTATCTCCAAACCACGGGACCTCGGAATGTGCTCTCTCTCTGACACTGCTTCCATGGCTCCAATGCCCACGGACCTCAGTCAGTGAGGATAGGGGACAGCATCTCCTCCATAATCACTCTCGACGTCGGTGGCCTGCAAGGATGCGTTCTTGGCCTCCAACTATACTTCCTTTACACTTTCGACTGTAGGGACACATTTGGCTTTAATTACATCTACAGGTTTGCTCACAACCCTATTATGCTGGGTCACATCGAGAATAATGACAATATGGCGTACAGGAGGTAGATAGAGAAGTAAGATATATGGTGCCAATCCAAAAATCATTCCTCTCAATGTCAACAGGACGATGTAGTTAGTTATTGACTTCAGGAAGCATGGTGCAGGACATGCACAATCAGCATCAGAAGTGAAAATGGTTGACAGCTGTCGCTTTGTGTTAATAAAGGTCAAGGTCAAAAACTTTATTTGCCATTTGTGCTTACACACATAGGAACTCTTGTGCGGTTGTTCAGAGAGTCAAGTCAAGTCAAATTAAAAATTAAAAAGACACACAGAAGACACATCATCTATAAAAACATATACTACTCTAGAAATGAAAAAAGAGAAAGTGCCTAAAACCCTATATAAAGGGGAAAGTGAAAGCATTGTAACTTGCACAAACCCTATATCAGGACATCAGTTCATTTTGTTTTGGCCAAGAGTCTCACTGTTGCAGGGAAGAAGCTCTTAAAAAAGCGTGTCCTGTTTGTGGCGATGCTGTCTGCTCGTCTGTGCCTGAGGTTGTATGTGCAGTTTTTGTGTTTGAGTAGGGAGTGAGCTAGATGTAGTGTGTCTCAGATGATTCTCTCTGCTCTTTTTTGACAGCGCTGTGTGTAGATTGTGTCCATGGAGGGGAGTTCCGTTCTGATAATCCTCTCTGCAGTCTTTATGACTCTTTGCAGAGCCTTCCTCTCTGTCTGTGTGGTGTTTCCATACCACACCGTGATGCCTGTGGTGAGGATGCTCTCTATCAGTCCTTTGTAGACCTGGGTGAGAGGGCGACAGTGCAGACCAGCGTTTCTGAGCAGCCTGATGAAGTAGAGTCTCTGCTGGGCTTTTTTCACTATGGCTGCAGTGTTCAAAGTCCAGTTCAGATCTGATGTTACTTGTAATCCCAGGTATCTGTAACTGTCAGCCCTCTCCACCACAGTCCCCTTGATGATAAGGGGCTGCAGGGGGGGTGGATTTTTTCTGAAGTCCGTTATTATTTCTCTTGTCTTGTCTGTGTTGAGGCTTAGGTCGTTCACCTCACCATAGGCAAGAATGTCGTTCACTAGACTCCTGTAGCCCGACTCGTCCCCCCCCCCCCTTGATGAGGCCCAGGATGGTGGTATCATCCGCATACTTAATAATGATGGTATTTTCCTGAGTGGAGACACAGTCGTGTGTGTACAGGGTGAAACGTTTGGGACTGAGACAGCAGCCTTGTGGTGATCCTGTGCTGACGGTGAGCTCTGCAGACACCCTCCTTCCCATCCTCACCACCTGTGGTCTTTCAGTCAGGAAATCCAAGATCCAGTTGCAGGTGGGAGTCGGGACGCCGAGGTCTGTCAGCTTCTCAGTCAGCCTGCCCGGGCGAATGGTGTTAAAAGCCGAGCTGTAATCCAGGAACAGCGTTCTGACGTATGTTCCTCTTCTGTCCAGGTGTTGCAGGATGTGGTGTAAAGCAATGGCCACTGCGTCGTCCACTGAGCGGTTGGGGCGGTAGGCAAACTGGAGGTGGTCGATCGTGCCCGGGACCATGTGATTGATATGTGTGAGAACCAGTTTTTCTAGACACTTCATGGCAACTGGCGTGAGTGCCACTGGCCTGAAGTCATTCAGGGCGGATGGGTTTGTTTTTTTTGGAACTGGTACAATGGTGGAAAATTTAAAAATACGGGAGACCACTGCTTGGTTTAAAGACAGATTGAAGATGTATACATACACTCCAGTGAGTTGTTCTGCACAGGCCTTCAGAACTTTAGGAGGGACGCCATCTGGTCCCACAGTCTTGTGGGGGTTCACCTGCCTCAGAGCTTTCAGGACCTGTATGGGTGTCACCTGAAAAACAGTGTCAGTGAGGTTGCAGGGGGCTTTTGAGGGGGTGTCTGTGTTCAGTCTGTCAAACCTGGTGTAGAAGGTATTAAGGCTGTCTGGGAGGGTGACATCCTGGGGGTCTGTGGTTGGTACTGTTTTCTTATAGATTGTGACTGCTTGGATTCCCTGCCACATACTGCGTGTGTTGTTACTTAGGTAAAAGCTTTCAAGTTTTTGGGAATAAGCCCTCTTTGCAGCTCTGATGGACTTCTTTAGCTCGTACCGGGCTTTCTTGTACTCCCTTTGATATCCTGACTTAAAAGCTTCCTGCCTTTTCCTGATCTTCTGTTTTATGTTTCCATTGAACCAAGGTTTCTGGTTTGGAAACACACGCACAGTTCTGGGAGGGGCACATATAGATGTGCACCAGCTGATGTAGTCACTCACAGCCTCTGTGTATTCACGAATGTCATCTGTGGCCACCTTAAAGATGTTCCAGTCTGTAGCCTCTAAACATCCCTGCAGGCTAGCCTGTGCACTGTCCGTCCAGGTGTTAACAGTTCTGACTGTGACTGGCTGTGCCTTAAGCCTCTTGGTGTAGGTGGGCTTGAGCCGAATTGCCAGGTGGTCAGACTTGCCGAAGTGGGATATTGGTTCAGCTATAAAAGCATTTCTGATATTACTGTAGCAGTGGTCCAGTACCTTATTTCCTCTAGTTGGGAAAGTCACAAACTGATACAGTTTTGGTATGTTTTTCTTGAGGTTGCAATGATTAAAGTCTCCCAGAATAATAAAAGCAGCATCAGGATATTTGTGTTCATGCTCATTGATCATGTCGTGTAGCTCCCTGAGTGCAGCCTCTTCTTTGGCGGAAGGGGGAATATACACGACACTCACAATAATACATTGCAGTTCTCTGGGTAGATAAAACGGCCGTAGCTTCACAGTTAGATATTCCACATTCTCAGAGCAAGATTTAGAAATAAGCTTACAGTCGGTACACCAGGTTTGTTTGACGAGGACGGCCGTTCCTCCGCCGCGGGACTTGCCGCTGTCCGCTGCGCTCCGGTCCTCCCTGAAGGCCGTGTAGCCGTCTAGTGTTATCGCCTCATCGGGTGTCCTTTCCCCCAGCCATGTTTCACAGAAGCACAGCATGGAGCAGTCCTGTAAGTCCCTCTGCGTGGAGATCCGAGCATGGAGCTCATCCATCTTATTTACCAGAGACTGGACGTTAGCAAACAGTATGACCGGGAGGGCTAGCCTTCCACTGCTAACCAAGCGCCGGAGTCGTCGTTCGCCCCCCCCCCCCCCCCGTCTGCCGCGTCTCCGCCTGGGCCTGTCGTTGTCCGGATGTCGGCCTAGCGTCGAGTCGCCGTAGCGTATTAGCTCAGGGTAGGGATTAAACGTGCTCGGGTCTAAATGTCCAAAAGGACTGCACTCTCTCAGCCGCAGTAGGGTCGCCTAGTCATAGACGCCGTTTGGTGACCATGCTGTTACCGTAGTATGGCACAAAATAACAAGAGACAGACAGAAAAGCAGGTTGACCCTGAGAGCTCCGCGACGTCGCCCTCTCAGGAGCGCCATCTTCCATAATACTATCAAAGGTCTGTCGTGGATCATAGATGCAATACTCCAGAATGCGCACTAACCCCTTTATACCCTGTTGAGACAGATAAATCTCGGCATGTCTCCAGTGACTCTTCCAAACTTCGATAGATGCATCAAGGACAGCATAATGTAGGGCGTCATTGTTTTGAGAAAAGCTCGGCCTGAGGACGTAAGCAATTGCAGAGATTTGTAGATGTAGCCAAGTCCACCACGCAGACCTGACTTCACACCACTGATTCAATGTAAATTTACGCTGCCTCGGAAAATCAGCCAATATCATCAAAGGCCTGTTTCACCTCGACCATGCCTTGTTCTCTCTGCTCCAGTCCGCAGGAACTGCACACACTTGAAAGCGCGCACCACTAGTAGCTTCTTCCCGTCCGTTATCGGGATTATTAATGGTCCTTCCATAAACTATGGTGCTGTTGGATTCACATGTCCCCATTGAGGACATTGGACTCAGTCTCTGGAGCTGGTACGCTACATTGCTGAAACTATATTCTGTACACTGTATCTTCTCCTTTGCTCTATCAGTTATACGTGGGTTTGAAATGATTGCACCTATGCATGGAATATCTGGTTGCCTGGATAACATGTAAAACTCAGTTTTTTTCTTCATTCTATCGGTATATTTCACAATAATAATCCTAATCCTAAATCTGTTCCTGAAACCTAATGTGCCTCGCATCTTAATTGTTTACAACTCCGCCAAGCCAGTGGGAGGTCTCAAAGGTGAGTTAAGTATTGCATCATCTGTCGCTCTAGCTGTGCACTTCAGAACAGTTAAATAATAATTTCTGCATCTGCTTGAATGAATATTTTGTGTTTATACAAAAAGCTCGAATTCTACAACTGTGAATGTCCGTTTCTTAGGACAAAGATAGACCGGAATAAGGCAATGCGCGTTGCGCAGATGTTGTTCATTCTTACACATTTACGGATAAATCAGGGTTTGACGAAAATCTTGAACGATATTCAGCATGATATTCCGTACTCTAATTAAAGTCTACGTTCTGTTTCTTCGCATTTGCTCTATCTATTTTACATGTTTGAACTGTTTGAATCTACATATGATATATGTCAAACGTTTGGATAGCATGCAATACAACGATTTACACTGTACCCACGTATCCATAACATTCATAGACCTCACTGGAAAAACATAATGATCTGAGGTGAGTAACAACGATGACCAGTTCGGACTATGACGGAGACTGGAGACGATGAAGATTGGGGACCATGTTGATAAACAAAAGAAGGTGATAATCGGTTTTAAACAACAGATGAACTGTTGGACAAGTGTAAAGAGAAGCCGACGAGAGGGTATAGGATGCACAACACAGTAAATTGCTGATAATGTTCAGGAGACTGAAGTAATTGCCGAGCTTCTGAGACAGAAGAAGAAGACAGGATATACTCAGAAAAGTATATCCTTTAACAAGGGAGGGAGAGAGAAAACGGGGAATTACAGACCAGTTAGTCTAACATCGGTAGTGGGGAAACTGCTAGAATCAATTATTAAAGATGGGATAGCAGCACATTTGGAAAGTGGAGAAATCATTGGACAAAGTCAGCATGGATTTATGAAAGGTAAATCATGTCTGACGAACCTATAGCATTTTTCGAGGATGTAACTAGTAGAGTGGATAAGGGAGAACCAGTGGGTGTGTTATATCTGGACTTTCAGAAGGCTTTCGATAAGGTCCCACATAAGAGATTAGTATACAAACTTAAAGCACACGGTATTGGGGGACAATGGGAAAGAATGGGAATCAAAACGCTCGAAGATCTGTATGAAGTGGGATAATTACTATCATTTCAACAACTACAACTGAAATATAATTTGAAAAATAACCAATATTTTAAATATCTTCAAATTTGTGATTATTTGAAAAAATACACAAAAGACTATCATAATATGCCTTCCGACTTACTGGATGAAGCAATGGAGACAACGGCGGAATCAGCTAACTTAATATCGTACTTATATAATATCATTTTAAACATAGAAATACCCACAACAGATGGAATCAGAAGAGACTGGGAACAAGAATTAGCTATAAAAATTTCAAAAGAGAGCCGGGATAATCATTTACTACAGGTGCATAAATGCTCGATCAATGTACGACATACGCTTATCCAATTCAAAACATTACATAGACTATATTATTCAAACACTAAATTAAATAAAATCTTTCCTAATGTTTCACCAATCTGTGATAAATGTCTGTGTCAAGAAGCTACCATCGCGCACTCTTTTGTTTTTTGTACAAAAATCCAAAAATTCTGGCATGGAATATTTGATATTTTTTCAAAATTAATTAAAATAAAACTGGTACCAAAACCATAATGGATCATTTTTGGGATATCGGAAAGTATCCCTGAATTAAACGTGTATCAGAAGAATTTACTCAATTACGGGCTAATAATGGGAAAAAAGCTCATACTTAAATTCTGGAAAAATGCGCCCACACCAACAATAAAAATGTGGACATCAAATATGTTTGAAACATTACATCTGGAAGAGATGAGATTCCTCTTAGCAGGTAAAGCAAACCAATTCCAAAAGACGTGGTCTACGTTTATGGACCTATTACAAGCATGAGGTGCAATAGTAATTTTAAAAATAAATAAATAAATAAATGGTATCAGGACCTGGCATTGGGAGGTAAAACAACAAAAACAGACTTGGTTGGTAGTCTTTCTGCGGAGTTTAATGTTATAATAGAGCGATTGTCCTTACTTTCTTTTTCTTTCTTTTCTAGGGTCTACTTTCTTACTTTACTTCCCTCTCTAACTTCTTTTCTAAGGGGCTTTCTTTTCCCAACACTCGCTTGCACTTCACAACTCTTGCGCACCTACTTTACTTTCCTTACTTCTATCTTTTTCTTAAAGCTTTAAAAAAAATGAAGCGGTACAAAAAATGTATTAAGATATATGTGTTGTGTGTTATTGTAATTTACCGTACTTCTAATAAAAATAATTTAAAAAAAAAAAGATAACGGAGAACCAGTGGGTGTGTTATATCTGCACTTTCAGAAGGCTTTCTATAAGGTCCCACATAAGAGATTAGTATACAAACTTAAAGCACACTGTATTGGGGGTTTAGTATTGATATGGATGGAGAACTGGCTGTCAGACAGGAAGCAAAGAGTAGGAGTAAACGGGTACTTTTCACAATGGCAGGAAGTCATTAGTGGGGTACCGCAAGGCTCAGTGCTGGGACCCCAGCTATTTACAATATATATAAATTATTTGGACGAGGGAATTGAATGCAAAATCTCCAAGTTTGCGGATGACACGAAACTGGGGGGCAGTGTTAGCTGTGATGAGGATGTTAGGAGGGTGCAAGGTGGATAGGCTGGGTGAGTGGGCAAATGCATGGCGGATGCAGTATAATGTGGATAAATGTGAGGGTATCCACTTTGGTGGCAAAAACAGGATAGTAGACTATTTTCTGAATGGTGGCCGATTAGGAAAAGGGGAGATGCAACGAGACCTGGGTGTCATGGTACACCAGTCATTAAAGTAGGCATGCAGGTGCAGCAGACAGTGAAGAAAGCGAATGGTGTGTTAGCATTCATTGCAAAAGGATTTGAGTAGAGGAGCAGGGAGGTTCTACCGCAGTTGTACAGGGTCTTGGTGAGACCACACCTGGAGTATTGCGTACAGTTTTGGTCTCCTAATCTGAGCAAATACATTATTGCCATAGAGGGAGTACAGAGAAGGTTCACCAGACTGATTCCTGGGATGCCAGGACTTTCATATGAAGAAAGACTGGATAGACACGGCTTGAACTCGCTAGAATTTAGAAGATTGAACGGAGATCTTATAGAAACTTACAACATTCTTAAGGGGTTCTACAGGCTAGATGCAGGAAGATTGTTCCCGATGTTGGGGAAGTCCAGAACAAGGGGTCACAGTTTAAGGATAAGGGGGAAATCTTTTAGGACCGAGATGAGGAAAACATTTTTCCACACAGAGAATGGTGAATCTCCGGAATTTTCTGCCACAGAAGGTAGTTTAGGTCAGCTCATTGGCTATATTTAAGAGGGAGTTAGATGTGGCCCTTGTGGCTAAAGGGATCAGCGGTTATGGAGAGAAGGCAGGTACAGGATACTGAGTTGGATGATCAGCCATGATCATATTGAATGGCGGCGCAGGCTCGAAGGTCCGAATGATCTACTCCTGCACCTATTTTCTATGTTTCTATGTTTCTAAGAGACAGAGAGGCATACAATGTGCAAATAGGCCAATCCACCCCGTTTTCCCCTGCTGAGCAACAAGCATAATCGGCGCTAGTCACACCTATCAGATTAAGGCAATGCCCCATCCAAACCCAAACTATCTATGTACATCTCTAAATGTTTCTTAAACACTGTCATAGCACCCGCCTCGTCTATCTCATCAGCAGCTCGATCTCACACCAACCATGCTCTGTTTAAATAATTTGCCACTCCGGTTCCTATTTAATCTCTCACCTCTCACCTTGAAACATGTCCTCTGGTTTAATCCGTGAATCTGTTTAAAAGTCTGTACATATAACCTATTTATTCCTCTCATGGTCTTGTACACCTCTATAATATCACCCCTCATCCTCCTGCGCTCCAATAAATAAAGGCCAAGCCTCCTCAACCTCTCCACACAGCTCAGGCACTCGTGTTCTTTCTACATCCTAGTCATCCTCTTCTCTACCATTCCCAGCTGAACACCATATTTCCTCCAACAGGAATACCAAAACTGAACAAAATACACCGCGAGGCCTCGCCAATGTCTTCTCGAACTGTAATATGACCTCCCAACATCTATATTCAATGCTCTGATTTGTGATGGCCAATGCGCCAAATGCCTTGACCACACTTTCTACATGTGACGCCACTTATAATGAGCGATGTACCTGCACTGCTGGATTCCTTTCTACTACAACACTCACCAGAGCACTGCAATTCACTCTACAAGTCATGCGTTGGTGTGACTTCCGAAAATGCAAAGCTTCACTATTCTCTACATTCATTGCCATCAACAATTGCTCAACCCACCTGTTCACATGATCAAGGTCCTGCTTTTATTCTGAACAACTATCTTCGCTATCTACCATATCACCATCATTAGTGACCAGCAGACTTCCAAATTCTATTTTGTATGTTCTCATCAAAATCATTAATATAGATGACAAACAGCACCGACACCTGAAGTGTATAAGATTCACAGAATCATAGAAAATAGGTGCAGGAGTAGGACATTCGGCCATTCTAGCCAGCGCCGCCATTCAATATGATCATGTTTAATCATCCAAAATTCAGTACCCAGTTCCTGCTTTCTCCCCATATCCTTTGATTCCGTTAGCCCTGAGATATTCCTCATTGGAGACATGCTGAATTTCCTCAGGTTCCTGTTGGTGTGCTTTATTGGCTGTCGCTTCAATATGATCGGTCCATGACAATTCATTGGTAATATTAATGCCAAGCAACTTCAAGTTCTCAAACATTTCCACTGTGGCCCCATTGATACAGATTGAGGCAGGATACTCTATCCAGATCCCTGAACACAATAACTAGATCCTTCGTGTTGCTGGCAATGAGTGAGCGCGTGATCTCCTGACACCCACCGTATTGCTAAGCTCTCTGTCTTACTCTTGTGTTCCGTCTACAATACAATACAATACAATACAATACGGTTTTATTTGTTTTTATTTTTTTTATTTAACCTTTATTTAACCAGCAGAAGTCTCATTGAGATTAAAAATCTCTTTCACAAGAGAGTCCTGGCCAAGACAGGCAGCAGCACAGTTCCACAATTACAGACAAGAATTTAAAAACAACAGAGAAGATATAAATAGTCACAGTCAGAACATCATCAAACAAAGCATGTACAGACAGAAGAGCCCGCTTCAACATCATTAAGAAGGGATTTAAATCTGTTTATAGAAACCAGCTCCTTAAGTTTCAGTTCATTCTGCAGCTGGTTCTATGCGCAATAAGCAGCATAACTAAATGCCCTTTTCCCCAGTTCAGTACGGACTTTAGGTACAGTTAGTAAGAACAAGTCCTCAGAGCGGAGCTGATAAGTTCCTGTGCTTTTTCGTATTACATACTTCTGCAGGTATGAAGGAAGAACACCGAGGATAGTCTTATAAATAAGGATATGCCAATGATGGAGTCTGCGGGTGGACAGGGCAAACCATCCAACTTGAGCATACAAAGAGCAGTGGTGCGTGAGGGTTTTAAAATTAGTAACATATCTCAGTGCTCCGTGGTAGACCGTGTCCAAAGACTGTAGGCATTTTGAAGATGCATTCATATATAAAACATCACCATAGTCCAACACAGACATAAACGTTGCAGCAACAAGTCTTTTTTTGGCTTCAAAAGAGAAACAAGATTTGTTTCTAAAGTAAAACCCTAATTTTATATTTAGTTTTTTCACAAGTTGCTGGATATGAGGTTTAAAAGAGAGAGAATCGTCAATTATAATTCCCAGTTATTTATATTGAGATACAGATTCAACCACAGAGCCCTGCAAAGTGGTGATAGGAGGGAGGTCCGAGGGCTTTGATTAAGCTTTAGTGAACAGCATGAGCTTTGCCTTGTCAGCATTTAAAACAAGTTCAGCAACAAGTTTTAAATCACACAGGCTACGTTGTACAGTGTTAAAAGCAGTTTGGAGCTGACAGAGAGCCTGATTTGGGGAAGACGCAGAGCAATATATCACTGTGTCGTCAGCATAAAAGTGAAAATTTGCGTTCGGAGTTTTATGATCTAGACTATTAATATAAATAGCAAATAATAAAGGTCCTAGAACGGATCCCTGTGGCACACCCTTGGATACATTAAGAGAGCTAGAAGTAATACCTTCTGCTCGCACACACTGGGATCTGCCTGATAGATAGTTTTAAACCAACAGACAGCTTGATCAGACAAACCGATGCTGCAAAGTCTTTGTAACAATGGCATGATCCACAGTGTCGAAAGCCTTTGATAGTTCAACGAAAAGGGCTGCACAGTGTTGCTTATTGTCTAAAAATTCAATAAAATCATTTACTACTTTTAAAGCAGCCGTTGACGTACTATATTCTTTCCTAAAACCAGATTGAAATTCAGAAATTCAGAGGGCACGTAATCCCTCACCGTAACCGCATAAAATACAGATCAAACTTCAAACTGGTAAATTCTCGTTTAATCTTACTATTTTACTTCGGAGTCACGTGAGTGACTACGTGAAGATTTCAAAGCTCTGTGATTTCAAACTGTGTAACCGTTTCATTTCACTCACTGCCGAAGTTCTTGAGGGAGGAAGTGTTATCGTAATCAACCAATGAGTCTATTTGTAGAAAAAAAAATGGTATTTTTTAAACAATAACAACAAAGAATTAAGTTGCTCCCCTGGGCTTAAATTAAATATTTGCAGTTCGTAAATCTTTACTGAAAATAAACCAGGTTTTGCCAACGGCTTATTATAAAATTTCTGAACGGTCTTCCCCCCCCCCCCCACCATCCTGCTGTAGCCAGGATGTGGTCTATAGGCATGTCCATTCTTTAGCCGTCGACATGGATGCTGCACTGGTGGAATAGAATTTGTACATGTTAGTGTTTATCCCAGCAGTTTCTAGCACCTGCTTGAGCCATCTCGCAATGGTTTGGCTCGTCACCCGACCATAAGGTTTTTGTGACTGACCTACAAGGCTTTTCATCTCCCTCGAATATATTGATTGTGTCTATGTATGATAGTAGGTGGGTCATGGCACATAACCGTGGTTCTGGTGGCTAATCCACGACTGGATTAGGTGTTCCTGGTCTGCTCTGTTTGATCAGTCGCTGGATTACGACAGATCTGGTCTGGAGCTGTGATAGAAACATAGAAACATAGAAAGTAGGTGCGAGAGTAGACCACCAGGTCCGTCGAGCCCGCATCGCCATTCGCTCATGGCTGAACACTAAACAGACACACTTACCCACAAACAGTAGACACAAGACACAGAACACAAGACACTACCCTCCTCTTTATACCGCTATCACCCCTCTCCACCCCAATTGTCCAGTCGCAATAGGTGTAGTGACTGGACCCTCTGAGCGGATACAAGTACCATCAACATGAGCGTCGTTAGTGTAGCCGGGGGATCTGGCTGGTGGCCATTCCCTGAGATATGTCAGGACCACACTGATATCCCAAATATGGGTATACCTGGGCTTAGGGCTTGATATTGTAAATGCCCTTCATCAGTTTTACCACCAGTGGATGGGATTCCATCGCCTGTTGTCCTGGCGCTGGTTTGATATAAGCAGAAAGAGCACTCTGCGCTGTGTTGATGGCACTGTAGCTTATCCCTACATCGTGGTGTAGATAGGCCAGGAACTCCAGTATGTTGGTGGCTGTAGCTGTTGCGCATGTTGTCCCTGTTTCCTGGCAGTAGTTCTCCCTTTTTTGATGCTGGTTAAGTACTGCCTCTTGGTGGATGTTCGAAGGGATGCCGACATGGTGGTGATGGTTTGTTTGGACAATCCCAGTTCCAGGTAAGGTCTGTTCAAACCTGCAACCCAGGCGTTTAATCGTCTCATGGCATGGGTGTTTAGCTTACCTGGTAGGTAAGTAGCTGATAGCCAAATATGTCTTTCGACACACCATTGCCAAATCATGTTGACCAATTTGTCGCATGATAATGATTTTATGCCACCCATATGGTTAATATAAGCCATCACCGTAGTATACATCAATTTGTAACCGAACATGCAAGTGCTGCATATTAGATACATATGCTTTTAAACCATAAAAGGCGCCCAACATCTCTAGATAGTTAATGTCCAGTGTAAGTAGTAATGATGACTCTAGGTTATTCCATCTACCACCTGTGCTGGATATGGAGTTAGTCGCTCCCCAGCCTTGAGCACTGGCATCTGTTTGAGTAACTAAAGTAGGGTTAGTGATAAACATAGGGCTAAAACTATGCCAAACGTTTTCTGCCCACCACTGTAGCTCTGATATTGCTTCAGTGTGTAAGTTCATGACACGATCATAGTGACCTGTATGTCGTTTTATTGCCTGTACCTTTGCTCTCTGTAAATTTTTTGATAGTGCAAAGGTCCGAATTGTGTAGCCGGAAATGCTGATATCATTTTCCCAATTACTCTTGCTACTTGTCGAATAGTTGGTCGTTCGTTGACCATTAAATTGTTGCATGATTGTGCTAATTCAACCATTTTTGCCTTTGGCAAGGTAACAGTCATATGGACTGTTAATTGTGAAGCCCAGGTAGTCCATGATAGTGGATGGCTTCAACTTAGATTTATCTGGATGTAGGACGAACCCCAGAGTTTCGAAGAGCTGTTTTGTAGCTGATACTGCTGCCACAGCCAATTCCATCGTTTTCTCTACTATCAGAATATCATTCAGATATGCCATGACAATATGTTTTTGTTTTCTTAGTATTGCCATGGCTGGGTTCAATATTTTGGTGAATAATCTTGGGGCTGAAGTTAGCCCATATGGCAATGCTTTGTAACATCCAGATAAATTTTAGGTATCTGCGATGATCCTTGTATATGGGTACTAGATAGTAAGCATCTTTAAGATAAATGCTTGCCATGAAGTGTCCTTTGGAATTCAGTTGTTTGGCAGTAATAAATGTCTCCATTTTGAAATGTATATACTTAACAAATTTGTTTAGTGATGTTAAGTCAATGATGATGCGACAGCCACCATCTTTTTTGGCTTTAGTGAATATATTCGATACAAATTCCAAAGGTTCATGTTTGGTCTTTTCAATGACCCCCTTTGTGATAAGTCTCACCAGTTCAGCTTGTCCCTCACGTTTCTCTTTGACGGAGGGAGAAATACCCTTTGGGGCCAATGTTGAACTGGCGGCGTTTTTTCTGACATGAATTGTATTTTATATCCACTAATGCTGTTGAGTATATACTTGTCACTCGTGACCATACCCCATGCTTCTTTAAACAAGTGTGATCTCCCCCTGCTAATAAAGCACCCTTATTCTCTATATGCTGGTAGGGACCAGACCCACCTACCTCCATGGTTATTGGCGATTCTGTTTCCTCATTTTCCTGAATATTTTGTTCTGACGTGCTGGCGTTGTTGGCGGGAGGCGCATTTTCCAGAGGGTCCGCTGCGGGCCCTGATCTAAAAATATCTTTGGGGATAATGTGCGGACCCCAAGCGTTCACCAGTCCCATATTGCGGACGTCGACTGGTGGATGCCGTGGGGTGCTGCCGCTTGGGTATCGGCGGTCTTGGTTTGCTCGTCCCGGGGCCTGCCCTCATTAGGCCGAAGGCTTTTGATGCTTCCTCCATCTCCTTCAGTTTTTTATTGAGATATTTCCCAAATAGCAGCGCGTCCGTTTCCGCAGCTGGGGCTTTACACAAGCCAGCAAATTTGGGATTGAGGGCAGGTCTTATGTTTTCCTCCGGAGATTGTTGATCTCAAATTGTGTGGTACACATTAATGCCAGCACATCCTGCTGGCTGGTATCCACTCCGTGGTCTCCACGGAACGAGCAAAGGCTGTGATGGCCGACGTCAGGAGCCTTAGGATCCGCTGTAGCTTGAGTTATTGGGTCCGGATGTGTGACCCCACATGCCCCCAGATTTTGCTGTTGACACTTTTTACTTTGAGGGCCTCACAGTTTTCTGGTGCTGTGTGTTGTTTCAGCACCTCAGCGAGCACTGTTTCCAGTAATGGTTTATTGGATAGATGGTTGATGCTGGCCGCCATTCTTGGTTCCAGCGGTGCTCCAGCCCGTGGGGTTGCTACAACGCGGTCCATCACACCCAACCGCTCTTCCTGTTCCTGCACCCCTGGCATACCCCCGAATTCGTCCGCAAGCCCCTGTTCCAGACCAGCCCAGCCCTGGTCACCAATGCTAGCCTCCAGTAATGAGGGAGCAGAGGGCAGTGCATGAAACACTGTGGAGGGGGTGCCTGACCTCCCACCGCGAGAGCGCTCTTTCTGCGCATCTCGCTGGAGCTGCTCCAATAGCTGTTGGATGCAGCTCAGGCGGCTGTCTCTCCTCCATTTAGGTGAAGACATGTCCCCGTCCGACGAATCAGACGCCACCGGCCGGATGCCTGTTCGGATGGCTAAACATCCAGCCCGCAGCTCAGGCACTAGCGGGACTGGGCTCGGCGCGGTGATGGGGATAGCGGTGCGCCCGGTAATTGTTCCTACCGCCTTCTTCTAAAGGTTTTGTGCCTTGTAGTAGTGAGAGCGCCCCTCAAGCAGCGCGTCTCTCTACCCCCGTGCGGGTGGAGAGACGTCCAGTCCAAAATCGGGAACACCTGCCGGATGCCTCTTCGAGTGGCTATGCATCCAGCCCGCTGCTCAGGTACTAGCGGGCTGGGCTCGGCACGGTGTCGGGGAATAGAGGAACACCGGGTAAACGCTCCTTCCGCCTGTTGCTGCCCCCCTCCCCGACGGGAAAACGTTCCTCCTTGAACGGGGACAGTTTTGTTCCAGAGCCTTTTTCTCTGCCTGTAAAAAACACAAGCAGAAAAAGGCTCCCCTGTAAAAGAAACCCGACCTCAGGGTACTCACCTGACGGTCCGTTTCATTCTGTAGCGGGAGCGCCTAACTCCCGTTGCAGCCGCTGTTGTACTGCTGGCGTAATACCGCGCCTGCGCACTGAGCGGGTTCTCACGTAGTCACTCACGTGACTCCGAAGTAAAATCAGCGGCTAACTTTAGGAAGTAAGGCTCAAGGTTGTCAGGACCTGCCGATTTCTTTGTGTCTAAACATCTCAGGGCCTTATGCACCTCTGAAAGTGTAACAGCGTCAAAAGTAAAGGCATGTCCCTCAAAAAACAACTACTATCAGAGAAAGCAGAGGTTTGTGTATCACATTGCACATAAAGTTCAAGTGAAATGAATATGTCAGCAGCGGTACAATTATAAAGAACACACACAAAAACACAATAAAAATTTAACATAAACATCCACCACAGCATTCATCACTGTGGTGGAAGGCACAAAATTTGGCCAGTCCTCCTCCATTTTCCCCCGTGGTCGGGACCTCAACCCTCCGCAGCCGTTGCTTCGGGCGTGCAGATGGTAAAAGGAAAAGGTACAAGTCCAGGTAAGTCCACAGTCGGCTCTTCCCCACCGGAGACCGCGGCTTTAAGTTGGTGTAGGCCGCAAGCCGGCGGTCGAAGATTTAAAATGTCAGGTTCCCGCCGCGCCGCAGGCAGAAGCACCGCAGACCGCAGGGCCGGCGGTCGAAGATCCCCTCCAGGCCGGCAGTGATGGCTTCTTCTTCCCCCGGGTCCCCCACGAGGGATCCCGGGCTGTAGACGCCGCGCCAGCTGGAGCTGTGCCGACCGCGGCTTCAGGCTGCCGGCTGCCCCGGGACAGCGAAACGGAGCGCTCCCCTCCAGCGAGGGCTCGCCCGCTCCACGCAGAGAGTCCACGCTGCGCCCGTGGCTGAAGCCCCCGGCGCGTCTCCGGGAAAGGCTCTCTCTCCATCCTCTCTCCCCCTCTTCCCCCCCTCTCTAACCATCTCTCCGTATCTCCCGCCATTCTCCCTATTCCTTTCTCCTTTCCCCTCCCCTCCCCTCCCACTCCTCTCTCTCACCTCATTCCCCTTCCTCTATCACCCCTCTCTCCCCTTTCCCTTCCCCGTCTCTCTCCCTCCTCTTCTCCTCCTCTCCCCTCTCTCCCCCTCCTCTCTCCCTCCTCTCTCTTCCCCTCTTCCCCTCTCCTCTCTCTCCCCTCTCTGCCCCTCATCATCTCTCCCCTACGCCGACGACCTCTGTGTAACATTCCAAGAGAGTACGTTTGAAGCTGTAGATGCCAATCTCGCCTCAGCCCTAGATGAGCTACACCACTACTTCGAGCGCAACCACCTACATGCAAACCCTGCGAAGACCCAAGCCTGCTCGTTCCATCTCAGGAACCGGGAAGTAAACAGACCCCTTAACATCACATGGTCTGGAACACCTCTTAAGCACTGCACCAATCCTGTCTTCCTCGGTGTAACACTGGATCGCGCTCTCTCCTATATGGAACACGTCAAAAACACCAAACTGAAAGTTAACTCCCGAAATAACATTCTCCGGAAGCTGGCCAACTCCAAATGGGGAGCCACAGCACACACATTAAGATCTACTGCTCTGGCCCTGTGCTATTCCTCTGCGGAGTATGCGTGTCCTGTTTGGGAGAGATCATCCCATGCCAAGAAACTAGTCCCAGCGTTCAATAACACCTGCCGCTCAATCACTGGCTGCTTGAAGCCCACCAACATAAACAACCTGCACCTCCTCGCTGGCATTGCCCCTGCTGATGTGAGACGTGTAGTCGCCAGCCGAGTAGAGATGACCAAGGCCACCAGTGATGAACGCCACCTCCTCTACGGACGTGTACCTACGGCCCAACGGCTGAAGTCCACGAGAAGCTTTCTCAACCATGTCCAGCCCCTAATAGCATCACGGGAAGAAACCAGAATCCAACTATGGACAAAAAGGCTTGAGGACGACTTCCCTGCTACTGACATGGGTATCCCTCCTTCTGAAGCCCTCCCTCCGGGCTCAGAAGCACCATGGGTCCAGTGGAAGACGCTCAACCGCCTGAGAACAGGAACAGGGCGATCAAAAGCTGCCATGGCCAGATGGGGCTATGAAACTGGCCAAAACACCTGTGACTGTGGAGAAGAGGACGACACAATGCAGCACTGCCTTGTCTGCCCCCTACTACCCAACCAGTGCAGCTCAAAGGATCGTGCAGTGTTCAATAAAACGCAAAGGACTGTGTAAAGGAATGGGAAACTGTCATATAGCCAACCAGCTTCAAAGACACGGAAAGAAGAGGTTCTCTCCCCTATCTACTCTTACTTTCCCCATCCTTTCTCCGCCCTCTAGCCATTCTCTCTCCATCCTCTCTCCCCCTCTTTCTTCCTCCTCTCTCCCCCTCTCTAACACTCTCTCCCACCTCTATCCCTCCTCTCTCTCCATCATCTCTTCCCCCTCTGTCCCCATCCTCTCACCTCTTCTACCACCTCCTCTCCCCCTGCTCTCCACATTCCTTCTCCATCTTCCCCCTCCTCTACCACCTCCCTCTCCACCTGTCCCTCCCTCGCCACCTCTTACTTACTTATCCCCTCCCCTGTCATCTCCCTCCCATACCTCATCACATCTGTCCTTCCCTCACCCTCTCTCTCCCCTTTCACCATCCCGCACTCACCAAATCTTGCTGCATCCCCGTCTGCACCCCTCACCCTCGTTCTCTCTACCCCCTTCCCCATCAACCCCTACCCCTCACCCTCCCGTTCTCCATTTTCCGCCCACCTCTGCCTTGCCCTCTTCCCACAGTCCCCACCTGCCTCTCCTCATCTCCGTCTAACTCTCCTCCTCCCTCCATCCCTCCCTCATCATTCCCTCTGGCGCTCCCATTGACTGTGGCCCTCCTTTCCCTCTCGCTCCACTTCCTCTCCCCCTTCCCACTTCCTCAACCTCCTGCATCCTTTCCCACCACATCTTCTCCTTTCTCTCCTTCTTCCTCTCCCCTCCCCTGTTCTACTCCTACCCTCTTCCTCTCTCTTCCTCACATTCCTCCACTTCTCGCCCCACACATCTCCACACACCTCTCCCCCTTCATCTCTCGATTTATATCCCCATCCTCTCCCCTCCTATCCCCCTCCTCACTCCCCTCCTACCCTCCTCCCCGTCCTCTTTCACTCCTCTCACCATCTTCCTACTCTCCTCTCCCCGCATTTCTCTTCTTTCCCCCAGCCTCGATCCTTCCTCTCCCCCTCCACTCCCCCTTCCCATTCCTCTCCCTCATCCCCATCCGAAATCCTCCTTCTTCATCGCCCCGTCTCCCTCCCTTCCCCCTTTTTCTACCTTTCAAACCCCGCTCTCCACCTTCTTTATTCACCCACCCAGTCTCCGGCATTCACCTCCCACACGCTCTCCCATTATTGCTGCCCCTACCCGTCGCACTCTCCATCACCCCAGTCTCATCCCGGCCTCACTCACTCCCCACCCTCCTTACCCTCTCCCACCCTTCTGCTCCTCCACTCCCCATTCCTCTCCCCCTCCCTTTCGCCTCTCCCCCGCCTCTCCCCTTCCTCATCCCCCTCCTTTCCCCCTCCCTCTCCCCTCCACTCCCCATTCCTCTCCCCCTCCCTTTCGCATCCTCACCCCCGGCTCTCCCCTTCCTCACACCCCTCACCTCCCCCGCCCTCTCCCATCCTCAAACCCTATTCTCCTCATCCCCACTTCTCCCCTCCTCTCCCCTCCTCTCTCCCCCTCCTCACACCCCTCCTCTCCTCCTTCTCTCCCCTCCTCTCCCCTGCTCCCCTCCTCTACCCCTTATTTTCCACATCGTCTCCGCGCTTGTACCTTTCCTCCCCCGACCCTCGCTCCCCTCCTCACTCAACTCCCGTCATCTCCTTCATCTACCCCACCAACTCTCACCTTCCCTCACCCACCTCCCCCCCTCCTCTCCCATTTCAACTGCTCGGGCTCGCCCATTCTAGCTGCCCCTCCCTCCCTCTCTTACCCCCTCACCCCTCGTTCCCTCTGCCCCCTTCCTTCCCCTCACTCTTCCCTTCCTCTCCCTCCTCGCCATTCCTCACCTTTTCCCACGCACTACTACCCCGCCCATTTTCTCCGCATTCGCTTTCCTCTCCGTCCACCCCTTACCTCTCACACCTTCCTATCCCTATTCCACCTTCACATCCCCACCTTCCACCCCCAACCTGTCCCATTCTTGCTGCCCCTTCCCAGTCGCACTCTCAACATCCCCTGGCTCGCCCCTGCCTCAACCACTCCCCACCATCTCCCTCCTTTCCATATAGCCTCTCCCCCTGCCTCCACCCCTCCCTCTCCACTGCACCTCCTTCTCCCAATCCCCCTTCATACTCCCACTATCTAACACCCTATCCCTCTCTGCTACCTCCCCATATCTCCCCCTCCCTCTCCCCTCGCACCACTACTACTCCCCCTCCCCCATTGCTTCCCCTTGTCACTTCCTCTTACCACCAACTCCTCCCCTTCCTCTCCCCAATGTTTACACCCTTTGCTTTCCCCACCATCCCCTTCCACTCCCTCTTCTTCCCTCTCCTAAACCCTCCCTCATCGCTCCCATTGACTATACCACTCCCCCTCCCTCACTCCCTCGCTCCCGCACCATCTTCCCACCAGTCCCTGCCCTTCCTCTTCCTCTTCCTCTACCTTTCAACCCTTCTTCCCATTCCTCCTTCCTCTCGCTTTCATATCCCCCGCCCCTTCTTCTCCCACACACCTTCATCTCCCACTCCCCTCTCTCTCCCCCTTCTCTTCCCCACTCATCTTCCTCTTACCCTCCCCGCCCCTGCTATCCCCCTCCTCATCCCCTGCTCGCTCTCCTCCTTCGCCCTCCAACCGACCTCCAACCCCACTCCTCCCCGCCTCTTCTCTCTCATGCCCCCCTCCACTCTCCCTCCTCGCCCTTCCTCTCCCCTCTCCTCTCCCTTCCTCTCCCCTCTCCTCCCCCCTCCCCACTCGCCCTCTCCCCTTCCTCTCCCCCCTCGTGTCCATCTTCCTCTCTCTCCCCTCCCCTCCTCTCCCCTTCTGCCCCCTCCTCTCCCCCTCCTCTTGCGCCCCCTAACTTCCCTCCTCTCCCCACCCCTCTTCTCCCCCTCTCCCCTCTCCACTTCCCCTCCCCCTAATCCTCCCCTCACCCCTACCCCCCTATCTTCCCCCCTTCCACCTCAACCTCACTCTCAACCTCCGCCTCCCTCTCACCCTATCCTCACCCTTTTCTCACCAGTCCTCCTCTTCTTCCCCCACCATCCCCTCGCCCTCATCCTCCCCTTATTCTCCTGCTCCCCTCCGCCCCCGTTCCACTACCCTCCCCCTCCCCATTCACCTCCCCCTCACCACCCTATATCTCAGCCTCCCCCTCTCTACCCCCTCCCCACCCCTTCAACCCTCATCACCCTCATCCTCACCCTCCACTTCCCCCCTCATCATCCTCCGCCTCACCCCACCCAATCCCCTCCCCCTCACCCACCCTTCAACTTCACCTTCCTCCTCACCCTCTCCATCACTTTTCATCTTCCCCACCCCCTTAACCTCTCTTCCGCCTCGCCCTCCCTCACCGCGTCCCTCTCCCCCTCTTCCATCTCCCCCTCCCCTTCCACCTCCCCTCCCCCTCAACCTGCCCCCAACCTTCCCCTTCCTAACCCCCCTCCTCTCCCCCCTCACCCCCTAGTTCATACCCCTCTCCCTCCCACTCCCACTCCCCATTTTCCCCCTCCCCCTATCCTACTCCCTCACACTACTCTACCGCCCCACTCTCCCCCAGCATCTCATCCTCCGCCTCTTCCTCCGCCGTTCTTCCCCTTCCCCTTCCCCCACAACCTCTCCCTCCCCTCCCCCCTCACCTAACCTTCCGCCATCCCTCACCTTCCGCCTCCCCTTCCCCCTCTATTTCCCCTTATCCCCATCGCCCTCTCCCTCACCCCCTCCCCACTTACCCCTCCCCCTCCCCTTCCCCCTCTATTACCCCTTACCCCTCCCCCACAGCGCACATCTTCCCCCTCCCCTTCCCACTCACCGTACCCACCCTACTCCCCTCTCCACCCCCTTAACCTCCCTCCCCAACACCCTCACCCTCCGTCATCCCCACACACCCCTCCCCTCAACCTTCCCCTCATCCTCCCCCTCCCCCTCCCATCAACTCTCCCTCACCCCCTCCCCCTTCCCCTTCTGCCTCCCCTCACCGTCTCCCTCAACCCCCTCCTGGCTCTTCCACTCACACTCCCCCCTTCTCCCTCACCTCCCTCCTACCCCTCTTCCTAGCCCTGCTCCTCATCCCCCCTTCCCTCTCACATTCCCACTCATCCACCCCTTCCACCTCCCCTTGCCCTACCCAACCCCTCACCATTCCTTCCCCCTTCTCCCACCCTTCCCGCTCCCCCAACCTCCCACCCACCCTGTCCGCACCCCTTCCCGTACCTACCCACTCCCTTTTCCCCGCCCCCTTCGTTTCCCCTTCTCCTCCCTCCCATTTTCACCCTCACCTTCCGCTCTCACTCCCTCCCCGTACCATCCCCTCTCCCCTCCACATCCCGCTCCACCCCATCCCCTCACTTCTCCAAGCCCCTTCGTCCTCCCCTACGCCGCCACCTTCCCTCCTCCTTTTAGCCACTCCCACCTCCTCGCCACCCTCT
The DNA here is from genome assembly GCF_010909765.2 of Amblyraja radiata. Lineage (NCBI taxonomy): Eukaryota > Metazoa > Chordata > Chondrichthyes > Rajiformes > Rajidae > Amblyraja > Amblyraja radiata. Next base: position 362,752 of record NW_022630096.1, read on the forward strand.
CACCCTCCCCTCCTTTCCCTTACCCCTCACCCTCATACTCACCCCCCTCTTCCCTCCCCCTCATTATTCCTCACCCCTTCCTCTTCCCCTCCCTCCCCCCTCATCTCCCCCTCACTCACTCCTGACCCCTTCCCCTCCGTCAACCTCTCCCACTACCCTTTTCTTTCCACAACCCCCTCATCCTCCCCCTCCTCAACCCTTTCTCTTCCATCTTCCCCTCCACCTCCCACTTTCCCTTACCACGCCTCTCCCCCTCGCCTTCGGCCCTCACCATCCTCCCCCTCCCCTTCTGCCTCACCTTCCCCTTCCCTCAACCTCCCCCTCAACCACCCCACCTTGCCGCGCAACCCCCCTCCGCCTCCCCTCACCATTTCCCTCACCTTTCCTCCACACCCTCCCCATCACCCTCACCCGCCCCCTTCCCCCTCCCCCTCCCCCTCTACCTCCACAACCCCATCCAGCTCCCCCCCACCCTCTCCCCATCCCAATCCCCATCCCCCTCCTCCTTCCCCTCCTAAGACCCCTCCCCATCCTCTTCTTCTCCAGCCCCCTACCCCTCCCCATCCCCTCCCCTCTCCTCCCCCTGCCACTTCACCGTCCACCTCACCTACACCTCCCCATCACTGTCCCCATCCCTCCCCTCCCTCAACATCCGCATCCTCCCCTTCCCCTCCCCCTCCCCATTCCCTCCCCCTCGCTCACAAACCCCATTCGCACCGCCTCCCCTCCACCTCCTCCTCACCCTCACCATCACCATCACCTTGCGCCTCAGCCTCCCCTTTCCCCTCCCCATCACCCTCCCCGGCGCCTCCGCAACCCCTCCTATCCTCACCTACCTACGCTCGCCTTCCCCACCCCTTCTCGTCACCTTTCCCTCCTCTCTTACCCCCACCCTTCCACCCTCCCACGCCCCCTCACCGCCCCTCACCCCTTCCCGTAATCATCGCCATAACCCTCCCCCTCCCACTCCTCTCCACCTCACACACCCCCTCCCCTTCCCAGTACCCATCCTCATGACCCTCATGCCCCTCCCCTTTCGTGCCCTCCCCTTCCCCCTCTCCATCACCCTCCCCTTCCCTTCCCCCACGCCTCCACCAACCCCATCTCCTCTCCCGCCAGTTACCCCTCACACCCTACCCCCTCCCCTCACCCTGATCCCCTTCCCCATGCCCTCCTCCTCACAATCTCCTTCGCCTTAACTTCCCCCCTCACCCTCACTCCACCTCAACTTAATCCTCAACCTCACCTTACCCTCCCCTCATCACCTGCCCCCTTTTTGTTCTCCTCCTCTCCTCTGCTCTTCCCCCTCACCTGCCACACCTTCTCCGCCACTCCTTCACCTTCCCCCTCAACCTCACCCCTATACCTATCCCTCTCATTCCCCACCACTCCCCTTCACCCTCCTCCTCAACTTCCACTACACCGTACCCCCCTCTACTCCCCGTCATCCTCCCCCTCCGCTTTTCCTACCACGCCCCCCTCCCCCTCTTCCTCCTCCTCCCCCTCACCCCTCAACGTCCCTCACCCATTACCCCTTCCCTTCCCCTCCCCTTCCTCCTTCCACTCCCCCTCGTCCTCTTCCTCCACTTCCCCCTCCCCTTCCTCTTCCCCACCCCACCCCCTTTCCCCTCCCCGTCCTCCTGCCCCTTCACTCCCCCTACCCCCTCCCCTCTCCTACCCCTCACCTCTCCCACCGCACCTCCCCTTCCTCCTACCCCTCAACACCACATAGAAACATAGAAACATAGAAACATAGAAAGTAGGTGCGAGAGTAGACCACCAGGTCCGTCGAGCCCGCACCGCCATTCGCTCATGGCTGAACACTAAACAGACACACTTACCCACAAACAGTAGACACAAGACACAGAACACAAGACACTACCCTCCCCTTTATACCGCTATCACCCCTCTCCACCCCAAGAACCTCGTGATCTCCTGGGGGAGGCAAAAAACCGGATAAAAACCCAGGTCCAATTCGGGAAAAAAATCCGGGAAATTCCTCTCCGACCCCAATCCAGGCGATCGACACTTGTCCAGGAGATCACTCAGGTCTTACTATACTAACCATACCTAGGTCCATATCCCTGCCCTCTCCCCGTAGCCCCTTATCCCCTTGGCAGCTAAAAAACCATCTATTTTAGACTTAAATATATTTAACGTTTCTGCTTCCACTGCTCCCTGGGGCAGTGAATTCCATAAATTAACCACCCTCTGGGTGAAGAAGTTCTTCCTCATCTCAGTTTTAAAAGAGCCCCCCCTTATTCTGCAACTATGTCCCCTAGTTCTAGTTTCCCCGATCATTGGGAACATCCTCGGTGCATCCACCCGATCAAGGCCCCTCACGATCTTATATGTTTCAATGAGATCGCCTCTCATTCTTCTAAACTCCAAAGAGTAGAGTTCCAGCCTACTTAACCTTTCCTCATATGTCAATCCCCTCATTGCAGGAATTAATCTTGTAAACTTCGCTGCACTGCCTCCAGGGCTAGTACATCCTTTCTTAAGTATGGACCCCAGAACTGTACACAGTATTCCAAATGTGGTCTCACTAATACTGTGTACAGCTGCAGCAAGACCTCCGTGTTTTTATACTCAATCCCCCTAGCAATAAAGGCCAAAACTCCATTGGCCTTCCTGATTGCTTGCTGCACCTGCATACTAACTTTTAGTGAACCACACTCCACTTCCCCCTACCACTCAACATCCCCCTCTCCTACTCAACCTCCCTTTCCCCATATTACACACCCTCCTCTCCCCCGTTCCCTCTCCCTTTTCTCTCCCTCCCCCTCCGCTCCCCCTCCCGTGCCCTCTCTCTCCTCTGCCCCCTCTGCCCAACCCCTTCGCCTCACCCTCCCAATCCCCTCCCTCTACCCTCCCACTCTCCTCGCCCTCCCCTTCCACCACCCCCTCCACTTCCCCCTCCCCGACACACACCATCTCCCTCCCTTCCCCCTCACGCCCCCTCACCTCCTCTCCCCTTCACAATCCCCCTCACCATCCCCTCCCATTCTCCTCCCCTCTTCAACCCCCTCCCCTCTCGCTTACCCTCCCATCTCCTCCCTTTCCCCTTCTCCTCCCCTCTCCATTCCCCTCGGCTTTCCCCTTCCCTGCACCCTCCCCCCTCTCCCTCCTCCTCCACCCTCAACCCCTCTCGCCTCAAACTAACTACCCTTCCCCCCTCCCTTCCCCTTACTTCCACCCCTTACCGCTCGCCTTCCCCCTTCCCCTCCGACAACCCTCCCCCTCCCACAAACCCTCACCTCCCCGTCATCCTCACCCACTCGTCCCCTACCCCTTCCCCTCCCCTTCCCCTATTCTCCGCCTCGCCACCCCTACCCCCTCCCTTTCCTCTCCCCATCCCCTCCCGCACCGCTCCCCTTCCTCTACCCCTGCTCTCTCCTCATCCCCTCCCACCGACTTGTCCCTCCCCTCCCCCTCACCTTTCCCTTCCTCATCCCATTTCCCTCACCCTCCTCCCCCCTCCTCTTCACCACCCCTTCCCCAGCTCCTACACCGCCCGCCACCCCTACCCCATCATCCTCCCCCTAGCTCACCCCTACTCCTACCCTTTAACCTCCCCCTGACACTCCCCCTCCCCCTTCCTTCCACACACCTCCCCCACAACCCCCTCCCCTTCACCAACACGTTCCCTCTCCCTCTCTCTACCCCTCCCCATCCCCGTCCCCATCATCCTCCCCCTCTATTTCCTCCTCCCCTTCCCCTCACCCACCCCTCCCCTTCAACCTCATCTCCCTCCCATCAACCTCACCCTCCCCTTGCCTCGTTCTCCCCTCCCCTTCACACTTCCCCTTCCCCTCCCTCTCCCCCTCTCTCACCCCATCCCCTCCCCTTTACCCTCCCCCTCAAAATCCTCTTCCCCCTCCCATCAACTGCCCCTCAACCCCCTCCCCTTCCGCCTCCCACTCCCCTTCACCAACCCCCTTCCCTTCCTCTCCCACCCCCCCACACTTCACCCTCACCCCCTCCGCTCACCCTCACACTCGCCTTCCCCGTTCCCCCTCCCCTTCTCACTTCGCAACCCCTCCACTCACAGTCCGCTCATCCACCCCCTCATCCTCACCCCCCTTACTCCCCTTCCCCTCCCCGCCCCCTCGCCCTAGCTTTCCCCTCCCCTCCTCCTCCCATTCACCCACCCTTTTCCCCTCCTCATCCCTTCCCAGCCCCTTTCTCCTCTCCTCCCCTCCCCTCCCCATCCCCTTTTCCTCCCCTCCCTCCAGCCCCCACACTATCCCCCCTTTCCACTCCACTCCCTCTCCCCTTCCTCTACCCATTCTCCCCCCTCACCTCCCATCCCCTTTCCCCTCTCCTTCCCATCCCCCTCACCTTTCCCTTCCCCTTTCCCCCTACCCCTCATCCCCCCACTCTCTATCCCCTTCTCCTCCCCCTCCCCTTCCCATCCCTCCCCATTCCCCACCCCCTGCCGTTATCTCTCCCTCACCCCATCACCCTCCGCTCCCTCTCCCCCTCACCCTCCCTTCTCTCTCCTCCTATGCTCCGCTTCCATAGATACATAGATACATAGAATATAGGTGCAGAAGTAGGCCATTCGGCCCTTCGAGCCTGCACCGCCATTCAATATGATCATATGCTAGACCTTGGCCTCAGCAGTCAACTGTGTCGGTGGATATTGGACTTTCTCAGTGAACGCCCACAGACGGTGAGACTTGGACCCTACACCTCGACATCCCTGACCCTCAGCACAGGAGCACCGCAGGGCTGTGTGCTCAGTCCGCTCCTCTACGCCCTATACACACATGATTGCTTGCCCATCACCCCGCAAATAGGATCATAAAACTTGTGAACGATACAACCGTGGTGGGGCTCATCTCAAATGGGAACGAGGTCGCCTATAGAGAGGATGTGCACAGACCTCCTGAGTGGTGTGCTCACAACAAACTCTATCTGAACACTAAAAAGACAAAGGAGATCATCAGTGATTTCAGGCGACATAGAGCGCATGTCAGGCCACTGGAGATAGGGGGCGAGGAGGCGGTGAGGATGCCTAGTTTTAAATTTCTGGGGATGAACATCAGTGAGGATCTTAAATGGTCTGTGAACTCTGCTGTAGTTGTAAAAAAAGGCGCAACAGAGACTTTACTTCCTCAG
>NW_022630096.1:372878-390062 GCF_010909765.2 Amblyraja radiata
CGTCTTATCGGCTCTCTCTCGCTTCTCTCTATCTCTACCTCTCGATTTCTTCGTGCTCACCTGATCCTTGTTTCCCCATGCTTGATGTTGATCTGTCGTCTTCTTTTTGGCCACGGTCACGGCCCCATCCTATACCCCGGGTTGGCCCCCACTCCAGCTGGTTAGAGAGTGTGAGGCCTCGCATCAAAAATGGCAGCGTTTTTGGAGCAAGGCGGGCGTCAGCAGCCGTTATGGTCGCTGGCCAGCAGGAGGCGACAAAATGAGTAAGTGGGGGGGAGGGAGGATTTCATTTAAACAAAGGGTACATAAAAAGCAAAATCGTTTTCAAGAGTGCCAAATCGGATGTAAACGTGAATGAGCTAGCGACATGGAAAAAATAATGGAGTTTAATGACGGAGTGCTGGCGTAGCATTGAATCAAAGGCCGAATCTGGCACCTACAAACACACCCAGCCAGAAACACACGTGCGCGCGCACACACACACACACACACACACACACACACACACACACACACACACACACACACACACACACACACACACACACACACACACACAAACACGGAGTTTTAATATATAGATATTTATATGTTATATAAATATATTTTTATATTTTGTTTTCGCGTTTATTACATTGTTTACAGCGTACCATGTTTACATATTCTGTTGTGCTGCTGCAAGTAAGGATTTCATTGTTCTAACTGGGACGTGAGAGAATAAAACACTCTTGACGCTTGACTTACTCCGCTAATGTGTGGGATAGAACTAGAGTACGGGTGTTCGGTGGTCGGCATGGACTCGATGGGCCGAAGGGCCTGTTTCCGCACTGTATCTTTAAATTAAACTAAAAACACTAAAACCAGAGGGAGTCTAAAGAAGGGTCTCTACCCGAAACGTCACCCAATTTCTTCTATCCAGAGCTGCTTGCTGCTCCATGGAGTTCCCCCGCACAATTAAAGCATGGAATAGTCTTCGCCCTTCCATAGTTACCCAACCAGACACAACTAAATTTAAGGCAGCTCTTTTTTTCCCCAATAACCCGTTTTTACTTAAGTCCAAGTCAAGAGTCAAGAGAGTTTTATTGTCATGTGTCCCAGATTGGACAATGAAACTCTTGCTTGCTGCAGCACAACAGAACATGTAAACATAATACAGAGCAGGAGATAAAAGTTCAGTGTGTTTATATACCATAGACCATATATATACACAATAAATATACAGATAAAATGCAATAGGCTGTTATTGTTCAGCTCTCCACCACCTCCAGTTCAAATTTAATTTAGAATATTTATGGAGGACCAGGAAACCAGAAGCAAGAGTTACTCCAGATCCAGGGTCACGGAGTGGTTCTGCGTTCGTTTTCAGCGGTCGCGGCGAGGCAGTGGCCGCAGTAACTCCATTCTTATAATCTCACTCTGTGTAAGAAGGAACATCAGATGCTGGTTGAAACCGAAGGTAGACACAAAATGCTGGAGTAACTCAGCGGGACAAGCCCCTTCTTCAGACTGAGAGACAGGGGAGAGGGAGATACGGAGATAAGGGATCGCACCACCTGTGCCCCGTGTTCAAGAGACAAGAAAGAGGAAGACAGTGCAGATCAGTAGATGACTCGGGAGCTGGTGCAGGGGGTGGGGGATTCAGACATAGGGTCATACAGCATGGAAACAGGCCCTCTGGCCCAACTTGTTCATGTCCATGCCCCATACACTGGTACTACCAGCCGGTGTTTGACCCATATCCCTGTAAACAAGAATTACACAGGAATGTTAAACGTGACCATAGACTGCATCTTTGGAACTGATGTGTTACAATGCTGAGAGATACATTCTGCAATCTGCATCTTGCACTTTACTCCACATATTGACCTTGAGATTGACTTAATTAAAACAAGGTCATAATAATAAGAGTAAAATTAGGCATTTCGACCCAGCAAGTCTTTCTTCTGCCTTCTCCCCATATCCTCTGACATCTGTGCTAATCAAGAATCCATCTATCTCTGCCTTAAATATATCCAATGACGGCCTCCACAGCCTTCTGTGGCAAAACAAATCACAGATTCGCCACCCTCTGACTAAATAAATGTATTCTCAACACATTCCTAAATGAACGTCTTTTAATTCACAAGAGGCTATGACATCTAGTCCTAAACTCTTCCACTAGTGGAAACATCCTCTCCCTATCCACTCTATCCAAGCCGTTCATTATTCTGTACGTTCCAATGTGGTCCCCACTTATTCATCTAAACTCTAGCGAGTACAGGCCCAGCGCCGATAGACAATGATCATAGGTTAACCTACTCATTCCTGGAATCATTCTTGTAAACCTCCTCTGAACCCTCTCCAGAGCCAGCACATCTTTCCTCAAATATGGTGCCCAAAATTGCCCACAATATTCCAAATGTGGCCTGAACAGAGCCTTATAGACCCTTAACATTATATCCCTGTTTTTGTATACAAGCCCTCTTGAAAAAAAAGCTAGCATTGAGTTTGCTTGTATAAACTTATATGATTACATAGCATGCAAAGTAAAGCTTGACACTGTACCTCGGTACATGGGCAGAGCATTAAATAGAAAAGGTGCATTCATTCTGACCGGATTCTGTAGGTTTCCCAAAAGCCAGCTGAGGAACAGCAGAGGAACGATGACAAGTCTCAGCTGATGCTTTGCGATGTCATGAGCTCAGTAAATTATGGAGTCTAAATGATAGACTATTTTACATCGGTGTGACTAAACGTTGACTAGGCGATCGTTTTGCTGAACACCTTCGCTCAGTCTGCCTGGAACTACCTGCTCTCACGGTTACTAAACAATTTAATTCTCCTTCCAATTCCCACACAGAACTTTCTGTCCAAGGTCTCCTCCATTGTCAGAGTGAGGTTAAACGCAAATTTGAGGAACCCAGTGGTATGAACATTGATTTCTCTAATTTCAAGTGACCGTTTCTTTCCCTCTCTCTCTATCCCTCCCCCACCCAAGTCGCACCAGCTTCACCCAACATGCAGCTAACAATGGCCAGTTTCCTTTCTCATCGTTACTTTTGACATAACTTCAATTCATTGTTTTAATCTCTCTAATACATCGCCTATGTCTCTCCCTTTTCTTATTCTAACCACTCTGAAGAAGGGTCTAGACACGAAACGTCACCCATACCTTCTCTCCCAACATGTTTCATGTTGGGAGAGAACATGTTTCCTGCATCTACCCAGTCCAATCCTCGAAGAGTTTTACATGTTACTACAAGATATCCTCTCATCCTTACAAATGTCAGCGAATACAAGCCCGGTCGACCCATTCTTTCATCATATTTCAGACCCGAAATCCCGCCAAACCGAGTTTAGAAACAAGGAGGTCCAACTGCAATTGTACTGGGTGCTGGTGAGACCACACCTGGAGTATTGTGTGAATGTTTGTCTCCAAATTTGACAAAGGACATTATTTCCATTGAGGGAGTGCTGTGTAGGTTCACGAGATTGTATGTTGAAATAATGGGTCGACTGGGCTTGTATTCGCTGGAATTTTGAAGGATAAGAGAGGATTTTAAAGAAACATATACAATTCTTAGTGGATTATACAGGGTAGATGATGAGAATATGTTCCCGCTGTTGGGGGAGTCCAGAACCAGGGTCACAGTTTAAGAATTAGGACTGAGACGAGTAAAGACATTTTTAAACCGGAGAGTTGTGAATCTGTGGAATTCTCTGCCACAGAAAGCAGTGGAGGCCAAACCTCTGGAAGTTTTCAAGATTGAGTTAGATTCAGCTCTTCGAGCTAAGGGAATCAAGGGATATGGGGGGAAAGCAGGAACAGGTACTGATTTTGGATGATCAGCCATGAGAGTATTGAATGGCTGTTCAGACACAAAGGGCCGAATGGCCTACTCTGAACCTATTTTATATCGTTCTTTATTTCTATCTTTCTTGTCTGGAAAAAAATAGTTGAATTGTTGACACTGAATGCAGATAGATCTCCAGGGCCTAATGGCCTGCATCACATAATACTCAAGGAGGATGTCCTGGAAATCCTGGATGCATTGGTGATCATTGTCCCTCTCCCCCTCCCTCTCATCCTCCTCTCCCCTCCCTCTCCTCCCTCCACCCTCCCTCTCCCCCTTCCTCACCCCCTCCCTCTCCTCCCTCTCCTGCCTCCCTCTCCCCCTCCTCCCCTTCCTCCCCGCTCCCTCTCCCCTCCCTCTCCCCTACTATCTTCTCCCCTCTCCCTACCCTATCCTCCCTCTTCCTCTCCTCCTCTCCCCCCCATCCCCTCCCACTTCCTCTCCTCCTCTCCCTCCTCCTCCCCGCTCCCCCCCAGCTCCCTCTCCCCTCACTATCTCCTCCCCCTCTCCCACCTCCTCCCCTCCCTCTCTCCCTACTCCTTCCCTCCCTCTTCCACCTCCTCCCCTCCCTCTCCCATTCTTCACCACGTCCTCTCTCCCTAACCCCTCCACCTCCTCCTCCTCGACACCCCACACTCCCCCAACCCCTCCCCTCTCACTCCTCCTCCCTATCCTTCTTCACCTCCCACTCCTCCTCCCCTCCGTCTCCCAACTTCCTCCCTCTCCCCTACCTCATTTCCCTCTCCTCTCCCTCTCCCCTCTCCCTCTCCCCTCCCTGTCCTCTCCCTCTCGTCATCCCACTCCCCCTCTCCATCCTCTCCCTTAACCTCCTCTCCCCTCCATCTCTCCCTCCCTCGTCCCCTCTTCCTCTCCCTCCCTCTACCTCTCCTCCTCCCTCTCCCTCTCCTCCTCCTCTCCATTCCCCTCTCCCTCCCCTCCACTCCCACTCCCTCCCCTCCACCTCCTTCTCTTCTCCCTCACTTCCCTCTCCCCTCCCCGCACCCTCCCTCTCCCCTTCCTCTTCCCTCCCGCTTACCTCTCCCAACCCCTCCCTCAGCCCGTCCTTCCCATTCGCCTCACCCACACTCCCTCTCCCGTGTCCCTTGCTCTACCTCTCCACCTAACCCGCCTCCACCATCACCTCATCCTCCCATTATCCCTCCCTGTCTCCTAACCGCCCTGCTCTCTCACCCTCTGCCCCCCTTCCACTCCCTTAACCCCTCGCCTCTTCGTAATGCCCTCCCTCTGACTATCCCACCACTCACTTCCTCTCCCCCTTCCTCATACTACCCTTTCCCCTCCCTCCACCCCCCATCCTCTGCAACTTCGTCCCCTCCCCTCCGCCTCCCCTCCCCCTCCACATCCCCTCGCCGCCCTCTCTCCCCTCCCTCTCCTCCTCTCCGCTCCCCCTCATCCTCCCCCTCCCTCTCCCATTCATCCCCTCCCATACCCCTCTCTCTCCTCCTCCTCTCATCTATCCCTCCCTCTCCCCTCATCCTCGCCTCCCTTCCCCCTCCCATCCTCTCTCCCTCTCCCTATCCTCCTCCCCCTCCCTCCCCTACTATTCTCCTTCCCCCTCCACCACCCCCTCTTCCTCCCCCTCACAACTCCCACACTCTCCCCGTCCCCACCCCCACCCGCTCCCTCTCCCCTCCCTCTTCCATCCCACTACCTCCTCCCTTCGACCCACCATCTCCCCCTCCCCCGCCCTATCCCCTTCCTCGCCTCCTCCTCTCCCCTCCCTCCCCCTCCCTCCGCCTCCCACACCTCTCCCTCTCCCCTTCCTCCCCCTCCTACTCCCCTCCATCTCCCCTCAATCTCCCCTCCCTCTCCCCTCCCTCGCCCCTCCCTCTCACCTCCCTCTCCCTTCACGCTCCCCTCCCTCTCCCCTCCCTCTCCTCTCCCTCTCCCTCTCCTCCTCCCTCTCTACCCTCTTCGCCTGTCCTCCCCCTCTTCTCCCCCTCCATTTCCCCTCCCTCTCCTCTCCCACTATCTCCAGCCTCTCCCCCTCACTCTCCCCCCTCCCCCTGCCCCTCCCCCTGCTCCGCCGCCAACTTTGTTCCTCTCCTGCTCTCCTCCCCTTCCTCTACCCCTCCCACTCCACGCACCCACTCCACCTCAGCCCCCTCTTTCTCCCTCATCCTCACCCCTTCCTCTCCCCTCCATCTCCCCTCACCACCCCCTCCGTCTCCCTCGCCCCTCCCTCTCCCCTCCCACCACTCCCAAGTCCCCATCCCATCTCCCTCTCCCTCTTCGTCCCCCTCTTTCCTCCTCCCTCTCCACTCCCTCACCCACCCTCTCCACTACATCTCCTCCTCCCTCTCACCTCCCCTCCCGCTCCCTCTCTTCCCCCCTCCCACTACTCCTCTCCTCTCCCCCTACCCTCCTCTCTTTCTCCTCTCCCTCTCCCCTCCCGCTACCCCTCCCTCTCCCCTCCCTCTCACACTCTCCTCCCCCTCCCTCTCTCCTCATATCCCGTCCCTCTCCCCAGCCTCCCACTACTCCTCCCTCACCCCTCCCTCCCCTTTCTCCCTCACCCGCGTCCCCTTCCCCTCCCGTGTCCCCTTTACTACCTCTCCACCTAACCTGCCTCCCCTCTCCCACCTCCTTCCTCCCATCCCCTCTTATTCCTCCCTCCCCTCCTCCTCTCCTCTACTCATCCACCTCCTCTCCACTCCCTCTCCCATTCCTCTGCTCCTCCTCTCCCCTCCTCATCCTCGCCCTCTCCCCTCCCACCCTCCACCTCTTCCTCCCCCTCCCTCTCCCCTCCGTCCCACCCCCCTCGTCCCCTCTCCCGCCCCCTGCCTCCCTCTCCCTCTCTTCCTCCGTCTCCCCTCCCACCCCCTCCCACCCCCTCCCTCTCCTCCTCCTCCTCCCTCTCCCTCTGCTATTCCCCCAACCTCTACTCCCCTCTCCTCTCCTCCCTCTCCCCCTCTCCTATCCCCCTCTGCCACCCCATCCCTCTACCATTCCTCTCCCCTCCCCCTCCCCCTCCCCCTCCCCCTCCTCCTCCCCCTCCTTTACATTGTGCTTTACATTGGTGGAGGTACTAACGTTATACAACATTGGTTCATAGATTAAATAAAAACGTCACTATATACATATAGCCCTCGCTCAGAGGACGTCAAGAAAGGCTTGGGAGTAGAGATGAGTTTTAAGTCTCGACTTTAAGTATCGATGGAGGGGGCAGTTCTGATGGGAAGTGGGATGCTGTTCCACAGCCTAGAAGCTGCAACCGCAAAGGCACGGTCGCCCCTGAGCTTATGCCTCGACCGCGGGATGTTCAGTAACCCCAAGTCGGCCGATCTGAGAGACCTGGAAGTGATGTGGTGGGTAAGAATACTTTTAATGTAGGAGGGGAAAGTCCATTGAGGGCTTTGTAGACATGAACGAGAATCTTGAAATGTATACGGAACCGCACAGGGAGCCAGTGGAGAGAGGCCAGGATCGGGGTGATGTGCTTCCTTTTTCGGGTGCCCGTCAGGAGTCTCGCTGCGGCGTTTTGGACCAGTTGGAGGCGGCACAGTGAAGATACATTAGAATACAATGCAATACGGTTTATTTGTCACATTGCACATAAGTGCATGCGAATTTAATATGTCAGCAGCGGTACAATTATAAAGAACACACACAAAAACACAATAAAAAATTAACATAAACATCCACCACAGCATTCATCACTGTGGTGGAATGCACACAATTTGGCCAGTCCTCCTCCATTTACCCCCGTGGTCGGGACCTCAACCCTCCGCAGCCGTTGCTTCGGGCGTCCAGATGGTAAAAGGACAAGGTACACGTCCAGGTAAGTCCAGAGTCGGCTCTTCCCCACCGGAGACCGCGGTTTCACGTTGGTGTAGGCCGCATGCCGGCGGTCGAAGATTTAAAGTCCCCGCCGCGCCACAGCCAGAAGCACCGGAGACTGCAGGGTCGGCGGTCGAACCTCTCCTCCAGGGGTGATGGTAAGTCCATGCCGCGCCCGCGGTAGAAGTTGGCCGCGGGCCGGCATTCGGAGCTTCTTCTTCCCCCGGGACCCCCACGAGGGATCCCGGGCTTTAGACGCCGCGCCAGCTGGAGCTGTGCAGACAGCGGCTTCAGGTTGCCTGCTGCCCGGGCCGGCGAAACGGAGCGCTCCCCTCTAGCGAGTCCCAGCGAGAGTCCACGCTGTGCCCGCTGCTGGAGCCCCGGGCGCGTCTCCGGGAAAGGCCGCGCCGATACTTGCTGGTAGCCCACGGGGGCGGCGACCTGGAAAAAGTCGCCTCTCCATGGAGGAGGCGACCGAAGCGGTTACACCCTTACCCCCTTCCCCCCCCCCTCCCCCCCACACCATCCCCCACACAAAACTCACCGAGAAACATCAAAAACATAATGTAAAACATACTAAAAAATAAAAAAAGTTGTAAAAACTAACGCGCTGCTGACAGGGCTGCCGCCATTGCACCGACCACTGATGCCAGTGTAAAGGGAGTTGCAGTAATCTAGGCCGGAGGAGATAAATGTGTGGATGGTCTTTTCGCTGTCATCAAACTGGAGGAATTGGTTTATTTTAGCTATCGTCCGAAGGTGGAAGAAGCTAGCTTTTACCACGGCATTGACGTGTTTGTCAAATTTCAGTGCTGAGTCAAATATCACGCCAAGGTTTTGACGTGAGGTTTGAGTAATGGGGTAAGGCTTCCAAGGCTGCCTGTTATCATTTTTATTGAATCCGAGGGCCGAGAAGGATGACCTCAGACTTACTGTGGTTTAGTTGGAGGAAGTTCTGGGCCATCCAACACTTTATATCCTCGAGGAAGTGGAGAAGGTTAAACAGATTCGATTAACCTGGTAAGCCTAAGCTGCACTCCCTCTAGAGCAGGAATTGCAGTGTTTGGAATTGTCGTACATTAGACACCTATCTATCCGCTATAGCTCTGCCGTCAACACTACAATCCCATCCAACTTGATCTACAAGCTGCTGGACCTAGAAATTAGCTCCAACCTCTGCCAATGGATCTAAAACGTTCTGACACTTCCAATCGGTGATGACAGGTGACACCTGTACAATTTAAGAATGTATCCATCTCTGCCTTGGTAATGTCCACTGATTTGGCGTCTATTGTGGCAAAAATCTGCAAATTCACTACCCCCTTAATAAAGATATTTCTCACATCTTTCCCAAAAAGGCTTATTCTGAGCCTATGACCTCTAGTGCTAAACTCCCCCACTAGTGGAAACATCCTCACCACATCCACTCTATCCAACTCTTTCGCATTTCACTATGTTTCCATGAGGTCCCCCCCCTCATTCTTCTAAACTCCGGTGAGCACAGGCCCATTGCCGACAAACACTCATAATGGATGTCGAAGACAAACCCTTCAATAAGACTCGTGGCCGACTTGATTCACCGTCAGCAGTGAGTTTATTTTACAGGCACAAGGAGAGAAGTGTCACAGTGAAGGCCTATGACCCCAACTCTAAAATTAAGTTGCTACAGCAGAGCATTTTCTACCAAAAAGATAATGAGTAAGGAAGTACAAGGGTGAGGTAGATTGATATGTAAATTACAGAATCTATACTTTACATTACACAAAGGTCGAGACTTCTTGGCTCCGTACATAACCGGAACAGAATGTAATGATACTGAATATGTTAATAATTCTGACACGAGATCACAACATGGTCCAACGGGATACATGGATAATGAAGGTACACAACTGTGTTCAATAGTGGTTTCCTGCTGGTGGTTTCTGAGTGCCGCAATGAGCTAAGGTCAGGACAATGAGTATGTTAACTGACGGTAGACAAAAATGCTGGCGGAATTCAGCGGTTGAGCCAGCATCTATTGTAAAGGTATTTTAGACGTGGTCCTTAGTCCTTCACTATGTCTTTATTAAGACACTACATTCACACGTCCCAGCACTGACCACAACTGGTCTACACACGTACTGGAACCAAGAGGGGGAAGGTGCATGCAGATACTACAGTTATACTACCTAAGGTGGGAGTGTCAAATGGTAATGAGGTAGCTACATATTTGGTTGCATGCATAACCACCTACATCCTTTCCCGTAGAATAAACAGCAGCAGGGTAATTATACAAGCCTGCAACATAGTAACAGTATCAATTAACCAAACAGCACAATATTAAGCAAAGTCGCCATACCGATCAGGGGGCCGGACAACTCTACCTGAGCGGGTCCGTACAGCACCCTCACCCTCACTCCCCTATCCCAAAGAGAAAGGCAGAGGCGGAGAACAACGTGGGGACTGCGGATCAGACAGAAAAACAGGAGACTGGCCAGAAACCGGTGGACTGCTAGATGGCGACTGCCGAGGCGGATAAGAAGAAGATGATGAAGTAGAAGAAGAAGAATCAGTAGGCGAAAGACGTGGAGGAGACGTGCCAGCCGGGGAGGCGAAACTCGGAGGCACCGTTAGAGGCACGGTAGGGGCACGAACAACAACAGGACTAGGCGGCACAATCCGAGGAGGAGAGTCGAGCCACGGAGAGGGAGGCTCCGGGAATGGAAGCGGAGGCGCAGGCTCCCGGACAGCTAACAGATGTTGGCGACTGCGACGGTACACAGTGCCCTCGTAGTCTATTAAATAGGAACGGGGGAGTTAGCCACTCCTACTACAGTGGCAAGCTTGGAAACCCCGGTAGGTGACTGCAAACGGACAACCTGACCCGTCGTGAGGGGGGGTAGGGGGCGGCAAGACTTGTCGTGGGACCGGCGCTGGATTTCGTGGCGTTGAGAAATACGGCGGTGGACCGCATCAGGGTGGCGTACCACGGCACAAGCGACTGCTGAGCGATCGGCATTGGCGGCCGGAGGACACGGGACATGAGCCGCTGAGCAGGTGAACCCAAAACACCGTCTCTCGACACGTTTCGCAGCTTTATCAGTCCCTGATAAAAATCGCAGTTTGACAAGCGAGACTGCTCCAGCAACGTCTTCGCGCTGCGCACAGCACGTTCAGCCAGTCCGTTACTCTGAGGGAATTCAGGGCTGCTAGTAAAGTGAGTAAAGTTCCATTTCGTAGCGAAGGCAGCAAATTCGGCGCTAGTAAATTGACGACCGTTGTCAGTCTGGAGCTTGACCGGGGAACCAAAGACAGCAAAATGACGTCGCAGCTTGCCGATGACCATCTTCGATGTGATGGTGGGAAGAAGGTCCACTTCAAACCAGGATGAATACGAGTCCACCAACACCAGGTAGTGCTTCCCACGCCACTCAAAAATATCTGCAGCCAGTGAAGACCAGGGCATGTCGGGGGCCGGCTGCTGCAACAGGGGCTGCCGCTGCTGGTGAGGGGCCATGGAGTTGCACTCGGAGCACGCCGCCACTCGAGCCTTGATATACTTGGCCATAGCAGGCCAATAGTACTGCCCTTGAGCATGAGCAATGGTAGCGTCAGCGCCCGGATGCCCCAAATGAGCAGCAGAGTAGTAAGCATCATAGAGTGAGGCAGGGATCACCACCTTGTGACCTTTCACGACGATACCCTCCCGAACCACAAGCTCATCCCGAACCAGGAAGAAGGGGCGCACGCCAGCAGGCAGAGAGGCAGGCTTGCGGGGCCACCCGCGCAGAATGACAGCAGACAGCTGTTGCAAGTCAGGGTCGGCAGCAGTGTGCTCGAGCAGGCACCGCAGCTGCTTTGAAGGAACACAATTCACATTTAGAACGTGCAGGTCCTCCTGCTCGTATGGATGCTGGGCACAGGAGGACCGAGGTGCCCTCGACAGAGCATCGGCAACATGCATCTCGGTACCCCTCCTATACACAATGTTGAAATCGAACCGCTATAGCTGTAGCATCATCCGCTGCAGACGGGCCGGGGCAGCATGAATAGGTTTGTTTAATATCGTAACCAGCGGCTGGTGGTCTGTTTCCACCGTGAACCGAACCACAAAGAGAAAGTCCCGGAACTTAGAGCACGCAAACACCACAGCAAGGAGCTCCTTCTCAATTTGGGCATACCTTTACTCAGTGTCCGTCATGGTACGAGAGGCAAACGAGACAGGCTGCAGAGAATCTCCATCACATAGTTGCATGCAGGCTGCACCGAGACCAAAACGAGAGGCATCGCAGGTCACCACAATTGGTAGTCGGAGATCGAAAAACCGGAGAACCGGAGTGCTGACCAGCACCCAAGTACATGTGGTCATTGTTACCAGCTCTATGCTATTCCACTAAATCAGTAAATCTTTAATTAAATTACAAACTGATGCTATTGTTCAGGATGAGAAATTGCTCATGCCATCTAGTTACAGATGTGGATGGTAGAGTTACCAATTCCTCAGTTACATGGTATCAACTACCTATAGACACTGGGTTCATTCTGGGGATTAAAGGTTTCTGCGAATATGCCTATCTGCAAGCTCTAGACCAAGTTGATACACTTCGGTGGTGGCAAATGTCTGTTTACATTGGTGCAAACAAGTCAAAATATCCGGTGATAGTTTACCAACAACTCATGACGGTACACAATATGGGTGTTGGATCACAAAGTACTAAAATACATTGTGCACATTAAAGACCAAGAAACTTGCATCCAGGCTCAATCACCAGTGGAAAATGTTTGGCATATCGGTAGCGTTCGTTACATTCTAGCTACACTAAGGAGGAATGTTCTTTTATGTCTTCCTCCATTTCTGCCTCATCAGACGGGTTTGCAAAAAATTCAGCAAGTTCCCGCCTCAGGCATTTTTATAGTGCCTGTCGGGCTTAGCCAGCCATGGTTCCCACTGATGTGGGGAATGATAGAACCATATATGGTTATTCTAGACACAAGCATTGGTCTAGCCGTGACGCGGGAAACCGTCCTCAACATGATATAATCCATTCTTTGTCTTACAGAGACTGAGAAGACCGTTCCTGCATTGGGGTTGTTAAACCAACCATGGACGTGCTCGCTGCAGATCGCAGGGATAGCACCAAAAAATATCAATATTTCTTCATAAGGAGATGGGAGGTATTAGTTTTACAATTATATTACATGTTCGGCAAGGATGACTGACGTTTTGTAGTTCAGGCTCATATGAGAGCTTGACAAATCATGATGTCTTAAGTGCCATCTACCATATCTAAGTGCTTCACCATATGGCTGAAAGGAGTAGAATCCACTCTGGGGGGTCACCCTCTGAGCTTCAAATTATGAAGAAAATCTGCAACAAGGAAAGTCCCAGTCTTAGGGACGCAGAGATATGGCGTGTTAACGTTGTGCTACGTCGCTTCGCTGAAGAGCTCAAGCTACACCCCTGTCCTTGGACTAACTCACTTATAAGTGGTCAAGCTCATAGCCCTGCATGCAGCACTACGGGTCTAGTTATTACATAAACGTTGATTGGACAGGATGATTATATCTGCAGACTAAATAACACTTATGCTATGACTTAGTCAAGCAGTATAGACCAGGGGCACCAGATCTCAAACTAGATGTTCACATATCCCATGAACCTTCGATTGTTTATGGTCACACATCTACACCAGAATGTTAGATCACTAGAGCCTAGAGACTCTGAACTAGCAAGATTGTTAGTTACATCTGCCCTCAAAAGAAGGTATCACTTCAGTCCATCTTCAGGTGGTTATGGGTCTGGTTTATACAGGAGTAAATACTGACATTTCAAATCACTCCACCAAGGCTGTAACAACCTCAACAGCAGGGTTATGGAAGTTAGCGGGACCACATCCTAGCGGTTGCAGGATGGTCAATCTAGCAATTTTCCAGACATTTAGTACTAACCCATTGCCGGATGGGGGGGGTGGTATTTACGAACTCTATGTTAAGTTCTTCCCGGGTAAGGAGGTTACTATTGCCAGTATTCATGTCTGAATATGATAACATACTTCCTCCCCTGCTCATCAAAGGCAGTGAGTGAAGCATGGACTCGTTCCACGGCATGAAATCACAGATCTTTAAAATATCCACGTAGTCACTCGCGTGACTCCGAAGTAAAATAGTAAGATTATACGAGAATTTACCAATTTGAAGTTTGATCTTTATTTTATGAGGAGTTGCGATATGGGATTACGTGCCCTTCGCTCCCGCCCTCTATCATAAAAGTCAAGTGATATTCTAGTTATTCTTATCTTACTATGTTTATTTAATCTACCTTCTTTGGAAGGTAGATGTAACTAACAATATTGCTAGTTCAGAGTCTCTAGGCTCTAGTGATCTAACATTCTGGTGAAATGCTTTGAAGAATGACGCGCATGCGTGCTGGACGGGGTCTTCACGTAATCCCTCGTCGTAACTCCACATAAAATAAAAATCAAACTTGAAACTGGTAAGTTATCGTTTAATCTTACTATTTTTCTTTATTTAGATGTTCAGCTGTAGTGCAAGTGCGTTGAGAATCAGACACAGATGGGAAGTGATACCATCAGTCAGTCAGTGAGTCCAGAGTTGTCAGTACCGATGAGCTGCAACCAAGGAAAAATGTGAGTTAAGTGTTAAACAGAGGGATCAAGGACAATAACAGGTACAGAGTGGTTTGCAAATAGCATGACAGGTAGATAGGGTGGTCAAAAAGGCTTTCGGCACATTAGCCTTCATTAGTCAGAGCATTGAGTATAGACACTGGGAGGCCATGTTGCAGTTGTATAAGAGGTTGGTCAGGTCGCATTTAGAGTATTGTGCTCAGTTTTAGGCACGTTGGTATCGGAAAATGGTGACAAGCAGGAAAGGGCGTGGAGAATGTGCAGGAAATAAGTGCAGATCTGGTTTTAATCGAAGGTAGACTCAACATCCTGGAGTAACTCAGCGGGACGGTGTGAAGAAGTGTATCGACCCGAAATGTCACCCATTCCTTCTCTCCAGAGATGCTGCGTGACCCACCCGCTGAGTTACTCCATCATTTTGTGTCTGAGGGTGTAGAGAAGATTTACGAGGATGTTGCCAGGACCCGAGGGCCTGATCCAGAGGGAGAGGTAAAATGCTTTATTTTAATTTCAAATGTTAGACTTTAAAGAGTTAACACATGTTCAGTATCCATAATGAATCTCATCTGTAATGAGCATTAATTCCATCTTGCTGCTCTATCTATCCACGCTGGTAAATACGGCAAGTGTAGATGCATTATTTTGTTATTTTAGTGCCTCTCTCTCTCCGGCATTCAATGTAAAGAATAACACATAATGCTGAATATTAAAATGTAGCTTCATATGTGAGAAAGTGGGAGTAGGTGTAACTGTGATGCTGTGCCTTCACCCCCAGTGGGAATATTAGTTCCAGCCGGTGGGTGAAAACTAGCTGTGGCTCTGTTCAATCTGCAGTTTATCTTCAGACCAGTCGACAGGTAGATCTGAATCCAAACCCACAGACCACACAGCAAGGTCGGTCTGCTGAGAGTAAACGTACATCCGAATTCCCTTATATTCTCCCCGCTATATGCCTCTCATCATCTTATACACCTCTATAAGATCGCCCTTCTTCCTACCGTCTGTGCTTCAAGGAATAGGGTCCCTGCCAACTCAACCACTCCCCACAGGCCAGACCATGGCTGCTGCATCCTTGCAAAATGTATCTGTAAAGTTTCTAGTTTGCAAAATATTTCCAATAACACAGTACCCAGAACTGAACAAATACTCCAAATGTGGTCTCACTAAGGTCTGATACAACTGCAACATGACCTCCCAACCTCTATACTCAATACCAGGTAAAGGCCAATGTGCCAAAACCCTTTTTGACCACTCGATCTACAGCAACTGTGATTCCACCTTCAAGGAACTGTGCACCTACACTGCAAGATCCCTCTGCTCTACAATTGTACATAGAGCCCGATCATTCACTGTGTAGATCCCCCCATGTTAGACTTCCCAAAATGCATACCTCAAAATTATCTGCATTAAATTCCATCAACCATTCCCCAGCATACGTGGCAAATCGAGCACTGAACACTGAGGAACACCACTAGTCACAGGCCTCCAGTCTGCGAAGCAACCTTCCTTCCACCATCACCCTCTGCTTCCTTCCCTGAAGCCAACTTTAAATCAATTCAGCTCTCTCTCCATGTAATTGTATAAAGGTACGAACTAAAAATTACTACGGGAAACTTTAAGGAACATGTAGACAGGTGCATGGACAGACAGGCATGCCATTAATAGGAATATGGGGATGGGACATGTTGGCCGGTGTGGGCAGGCAGGCAGGCTGGGCTGAAGATGCTGTGAGACTCTATGTCGCTATGGCTCTTTAACTGGAGGGTGTGTATGTGCACTATAGTGCAGTAAGATATTCCTCACTTGGCCATGGATCTCTGTGCTGGGATCGTAGAACAGATTCATTTTAAGACAAACCCGGTTAATCACACTTTTGAACATTATTATTACAGCAGTTTGTCCAATGGTCACACATGGATAGGTAACCTGCAAACATGTCCAATCTTCTACAGTGGGTCAGCACAAGGCAAATGTTGTCAGTGTTGCCACTGGTGAAATATACCTGAGAAGTGTGCGACGGAACTGGGCACTGGTTGTTATTTCAAATGTTTGACTATAAAGGTAAAATACTGGTAAACACGGCACGTGAAGATTCATTAACGTTATCTTCATCTTAATTAACAGTGGTTAGAAATACTAATTGCCTCTCTCAGGGATACAATGAAAAACACATAATGCGGAAAATTAAAGTGTAGCTTAAGATCTGAGAAAGTGGTAGTTAAGTAACGGTGCTGTATCCTTCGTCCAGTGGGAATATTAGTTCCAGCCGGTGAACACTAGCTGTGGCTCTGTACAATATTTAGCTTATTTTGTCGTGAACTACTTCAGACCAGTCGACTGGTAGATGTGAATTCAAACCCATGGATCAGACAGTAAGGTCGGTCTGAGTGTAAATGACCAACACATCCGTCTACGCTGTCTACACATCGGTACATAGACACTGCCACACACACACGTAGACTTTATTGATGTGCTTGTTTATCAAGTAATTCAAGATAGCTTGTCTCCCATCATGCAGTCTAATGCTGGTACCGTTAGAAAGTGGAATCAACACTTCAATGAGCAGCAGGGACTGTGATTAAAAATTACCAATTTTGATGGACAGGCAATTCTATGATGTTTTCCTCTCAATCTGTATCTTTGAGAAATATGGACACCTGTTGATGTTTCATTCATCTGATTCAAGGCGAGAGTTTAGTGGTGACTAAATATCCAAACAGTTGTCAGGTCGCCGTTTAAAATCAGCTTATTTGTTAGTGCTGTACCTGGCGCAAACATCACACTCAGGTTTACCGTGTTTCATAGAGAGGAATAATGCACTTTAGTTCATCTGAACTATTCCCTACGACTGGCATATGATAAGCAGTGACATGAGGGGAGAGAGTGGGTAGGGGGGAGAGGGGGAAAGAGAGAGAGAGAGAGAG
>NW_022630097.1:0-75000 GCF_010909765.2 Amblyraja radiata
CCGTTTGTTTGGTCAGATTAGGGAGGCACCATAGGTAAATGTATCACAAAGATGTGCCAATTGCTGGAATACATAATAATAATAATGGATGGGATTTATATAGCGCCTTTCTAATACTCAAGGCGCTTTACATCGCATTATTCATTCACTCCTCAGTCACACTCGGTGGTGGTAAGCTACTTCTGTAGCCACAGCTGCCCTGGGGCAGACTGCGGAAGCGTGGCTGCCATTCTGCGCCTACGGCCCCTCCGACCACCACCAATCACTCACACACATTCACACACAGGCAAAGGTGGGTGAAGTGTCTTGCCCAAGGACACAACGACAGTATGCACTCCAAGCGGGATTCGAACCGGCCACCTTCCGGTTGGCATGGCACTGAAGGGCGCAGTGTGGGATGCAGGTACGATGCCCACAACTACAACTGTGAATTGTCATAGACTCACAGGGTCATTCAGTAGTAAAGAATGCTAACGCGATGCCAGCATTTTTACAAGAGGGTTTCTATTCAAAAACAGGGATTTAATGTTAAGGCTATATAAGCGCCAGTAAGACCGCATTAGAAATATTGTGAGCAATTGTGGACAGCCATATCTAAGGGCGGACGTGCTGGCTATGGTGGATATTTTAATCTTGTGGTGGGCGGCGCGACTCCCCGTTGCAGCGGCCCCTACAGCCTGTCTGTCTTTTTATTTTTTGTCTAGTTAAATGTAGTGTTTGGTGTTTTTTAATACTGGTTTAATGTGTATATGTGGGGGGCGGAGGGGGAAACCGTTTAAATATCTTCCTTGTCCGGGAGACCCGACCTTTTCCCTGTCGGGTCTCCGTTGTCATTGGGGCCTAACACCGTGGAGCGGCCTCCAACCTGAACGACCCGGGGGCTCGGGAGACTGCGGAGCGTGGACGACTCACCATCGTGGGCTGGCTGGCGACTCGACTACTGGGGTTCGGAGGCTACAGCAACGCAGCCGCAGGTCCGGTGGACTGGGACATCGGAAGCTCGTGGGTCCGGGGGGAGAGAGAGAGATCCGCCTTCCCGGAGCTCCCGCAACGCGACTTCTCAGCCCGTGTCGCGGGGTTGGACACGACCCGGACCGGGACCGTACATCACCTGAGCGGCTTCATGGCCGTGGGACTCACCATCGCCCGTGGGGGCTCCAACCTTGTACTTCAGACCGGGAGCGGGGCCGTAAATCGCCCCGCGCGGCCTAAAATGGCAGTGGGACTTATCATCACCCGCCTGGGGCTTGGACATCGGGAGAGACATGGCGAGCAGGGGAGATAAAAGACTTTGCCTTCCATCATGGATGTTTGTGTGAATTTAATTGTGTGTATGTCTGTAGGACATTGTCTTTGTTTGTATAGCTGTGTAAACGAAATTTCGTTTGAGTCTCACTGAGGCTCAAATGATAATAAATTTGTATTGTATTGTATTGTATTGTATTGTATTGTATTGTATTTAATGCAGAGATAGATAGATTCTTCTCTTGTACAGGTACCAGAGGCGATGAGGAGAAGGCAGGAGAATGGGGTTGGGATGGAGAGATAGATCTACCGTGATTGAATGGCGGAGTCGACTTGATGAGCCGAATGACCGTTGTACTCCTATCACGTGACCCGAGGACCTTATCGGGCGTGCAGCATAGAAACAGGCTATGGCCGACCAACATGCCCTATTTACACTAGTCCCGCCTGCCTGCGGTTGGCCCATGCGTATGGGCAACAGTGAGGTACCTGTGCAGTACACGATCCCACAGCAAGCTGTTGGCTTCAGCCTGTACACAAAGAAACCGGCGCAGGCCTTGATCTTGATGTCCAGAGGTTTGATGCAAAGCTGTCCGTTCCAGTTAAAGCAGACCACCCTGGTCACCTCCCCGTCTCCCACACGGGGATGAGTTCCTGAAAGAAAGTTTATCAACACATTAAATTGTGCCGGGTCTCAAAATGAGGGTAAGTGTGGAACGGAACTGACATCGTAATGTTCCAGGGTACAGGTGCTACTGGATACGGATGTGGCTGTAAAATAAGAGTGTTTCTTTCTTGATCAAGGAGAATGCCACGGCTGCAGTCCGAGATATCATTGCTGGTATATCGTCAGTTGGACAATAAGAGTGGAGATCAGAAATTAAAGGGGGGGTAATCACTTTGTTGAGTGGGCTAGAGGCTTCAAAATAGTCATGTAAAAGTTCTAAGTGCGAATATACAGGGCATGGCGCGCAGCTGCAAGATCAACAGCGGTATCTGAATATGTAGGAGACCCTTCACGAGAGAGCTTGGTGTCCTCTTGGAACATTGGAAAAGACAAGTGACTGATGTACAGGTCAATTGTCTATCTTCAGCAATCCGTCCCTGTTTTTCCCCATTATCCCTTGATACCGTTTGCCTAAGAGCTATATCAAAACCCAACTATAATATAACGATGTGAATTGGCCTCCATTGCCTTTTGTGACAGAGAATTCCATAGATTCACAAATCCTGGATAAAAAAGTGTATCCTTATTCAGTACTAAATGACCTGTCCCTTTATTCTTAAAATGGGAACCCTGGATCTGGACTTCCGCAATATCGTAAACAATTTCCCTGCATTCCCATTCCCTTGAGAATTGTTATGTGTTTCCTAAGTCACATCTATCCTTCTAAATTCCACTGAATATAAACAGTCGTGAAATCTGGAGTCCTGAGAGTAGAGACGAGAAAAGCAAGTACAATAGTAGAACCGGATAGGGATGGTGGGTGGAAGAGAGGTGAGCGAAAAGTTGCAGTGGAAATATACCGGATGAGAAGGGTGATTAGGTAAGTAGGACGGAAGGGTGTCCTTAACCTGATATTTGATCAATCTAATATTCACACCGATGTGTTCATAAGGTTACAAGGGATAGGAGAAGAATTACGCTTTAAGCTCCATCAACACTACTCCCCCATTGAATCATGGCTGATACATATCTCCCTTCTGACCCCATTATTCTGCCTTCTCCCTCACCCAGCTATCTTTACAGAGTAAGCCCTCCATCAAACTGGAGGAATAGCTCATCGCAGTCTACTCTGTTTTCTCTCACACTAATGTCATGACATCGAGTTCCCCAATTACATATAAAATCCCAAACGTCTCATCTTCCCATGTCTAATTGTCACAAATAAATTGCAAAAGCTTCAAAAAGAAAGCATGGCATTGGGATAGCTGGAGTGCCAAAAAATGCTTGAAATGCTCTCCATGCGTCATAATAATCCTGTGCCTTAAAGAAGGTTGAAACTGAAAGCGTTATCCAGGGTCTGTTCGTTGTTGGCAATGGACAAATGGCAATCGGAAAGAAAATGGTTGAAACTGTAACAGGACATCTGCTTACCTGTAATGTAGTGTAATGGGGCTGTGTTTACTCTGCGGTATCTTTCGGGGGTGCATGATTTATAATTGTTATATGCTCATTCGGCAGAAGGAAAATGCTGAACTGTCTGCTGCAGTAAGCAAGAAATGAAAGGAAACTTCTAGAAAGGAGTAGTCGAATCTTTGTTCATTGAGCAATCTCCTGGGCTTCTCCCAGAGATCACTGTATTTGGCGTCCATAAATAAAGTATGTCTTGATTGGCTACCCAAGCTTTGTGGATTGTGTTAAAGTTTTCTTAAACGCCACTATCCCCTGTGCCATGCGCACATAACTATTGTTGTCCCCGCACCATTCGATTCACTCTCCCCCCCCCCCCCCCTCCCACTACCACCACCACCAATCCGGTCATCTTTCACCCGACATTACGCCGGATTCCCTACCTTTCATCGCCACCCCTTTCTTTTCTGGTTACACATTTGACTCCTGCCCTTCTGTCTATAGATTCCACGCTACACCAATTCGTTCTAACAGCTTCTGCTTTAGCTCGGTTTCTGCCTCAACCCTTCTCCTTCCCAGCTGACCAATTTGGCAATCAACTCCTTAGCAGATGAATTCACCTATCATTTGCAAGTAAAATGCATACAGAATAAATTGCAGACGTTGGAATCTTGAGCTAACCGCAAAATGCCAGAGGAACTCTGTTGTTCTCGTAGCAGCTGGGAAGGACGTGGAATGCGAGGCAGGGTTCCCGACATTAGTGTTCCGCGAGCGACGTGGAAATCCCGCAAGCCTCCCGCCAGCCACCCTCCCCCTCCCCCAACCCGCACATCCCCAATCTACTCAGTCTGAATACGGGTCCCGACATGAATCGTCGCCTGTCCATTCTATCCGTAGATGAATTTGTGAAATTCATTGCCACAGAAGGCTGTGAACGCAAGGTCATTGGATAAATAGATCCTGATTGGTTATGGGGAGAAGGCATGAGAATGGGTTGTAAGAGGGAGATAGACCAGCATTGGTTGAATGGCGGAGGAGACTTCATGGGCCGAATGGCCGAATGGCCGAATTCTACTCTTATCACATGACCCGATGGCCAAATGATTCTGCCTTGACCAGTGAGTTCCCTCAGCACCTTGTATAATTTTCCAGATCATTCCCCGCCCCTTCTCCTGAACAAGTGATACATGCTCCCTCCCCTCTACTCCTTCCGTTTGAACTAAAGCCCTGTGCCAAAGTGTCGTCTTCTGCATTACCCTCCATAGATGTTGCTTGACGCGCCGTTTATCTGGCAGATTACCCTGGAAAGCTGGCGCTCTGCAACCCCGTGAAGATGCAGAGAGGAAAAGCAATCTGAGCGATCGTGAGGTGCGCGTCTCAGACAGTATGGATTCAGTGACCATCAGATTCATCAACTTAACTCTCCCTGAAAATACTGCGGCAAAATACTAAGTCTGTCAGTAAACTCTGACCGTACCATTCAGCCAGCCTGCACTGATTCCGGAGCAGCGACCATCTGGAGCGACAGTCTCGGGAATCATCCATCCGCCGGAACTGAAAAGAAAAACACGTCTCAGAACTGAAGAATTTCATTCACAGAAATATATATCTGAAATAAAATTGGACAATATTAGAAATACCCAACTGGCCAGACTGCACCTATGGAGTCAGTATCGTATTCACATATATATAATTCTATTACATATTAAGACTGTGTGTGTGTGTGTGTGTGTGTGTGTGTGTGTGTGTGTGTGTGTGTGTGTGTGTGTGAGGGAGACACTCTGGCTGCGTTTGTTTGTAGGTGCCAGATTCGGCCTTTAATTCCAGGCTACGCCAGCACTCCGTCATTGAACTCCGTCAATTTTTTCCATGTCGCTAGCTCATTCACTTTTGCATCCAATTTTGCAATCCTCAAAACATTGGTTCTTTTTATGTACCCATTCTTTAAATAAAATCCAACAACCGGGAATCGGAAATGGCGCCAAACCGTTTCTCTGACTGTATACCAGCGGTCTCCAAACGTTGCCTCTGTCCACTCTCTGTCTCTCCCCTCTCTCACTGCCATCTCTCTCAATCGGCAGGCTCTCTGCTGCATTTGATCTTTCGCTCCGCTCGCACTAGCATGGTCGCCCACTCAATAGACGCCGCAAATCAGAAACCTCCGCTCCAAAAGGCATGACTCTGTGCCTCTCGCTCTGTGCCTCCGTGTCCCCACGGCCCGCCCGCCCGCTTCAACCCTCCCCGCTGTTCAAGTTGCGCAGAAATAAACAAAGATTCCATAGCGGTAAGCGGATGTATGATCTTTGGAGAGAACGAGCGTTCACAGTCCGCGGCTCGACTCATGCACGCCCGCTCCCCCCCCCCCCCCCCCCCCCCCCCCACCCCACTTCACTCTCTCCCCCGTCGTCACCTTCCTCTCCACCTCCTCTCCCCCACTTCGCCCACACTTCGCCCCCACTCCGCCCCCACTCCGATCCTTCTCCCCCCCGCTCAAACCCTATCCGTACTCGGCGTGTGAAGCGCACCAGTCCTCCTCCCTCCCCTTCTCTCCCCCCCCTCTTCTCCTCCATCGGCCGGCCCTGTTCTCGCTTTCCTTTTCTCTCTCTCTCCCCGCAAAATGAACGATTATTGCGTTCAATAACCAGTAACCCCTCGCCATCCGCTCCCTCCCCAAACCTTCCCCTCTCTTGCTCCTACCCCTCTCCCCCTCATCACTCACTCTTCCCCTCCCTACCATTCTCACCCTCCTCCTCCACACTCTTCCCCGCTCTCTCTCCCTCCCACTCTCCCTCCTTCCACTCCCTCCACTCCCCTCCTCCCTCTCCTCGTCCCCATCCCTCCATCTCCCTTCCGCACCCTGTTCTCCTCTCCTCTCCCAAACTCTCCCCCAATATATAGTGGTGTGTGTGTGTGTGTATACAAATATATGTGTGGTTATGTGTGGTTATGTGTGTGTGGAGTGTGGTGTGTGTGTGTGTGTGTGTGTGTGTGGGGCGTGCAGCTGCGTGCGTGCGTGCGTGCGTGCGTGCGTGTGTGTGTGTGTGTGCGTGCGTGCGTGCGGGCGCGCGCGCGTGTGTGTGTGTGTGTGTGTGTGTGTGTGTGTGTGTGTGTGTGTGTGTGTGTGTGTGTGTGTGTGTGTGTGTGTGTGTGTGTGTGTGTGTGTGTGTACGTCTCCGAATTGTGTGTGTTCCCCCAACGTGCAGTTGTGCGAGGGGGGGGGGGGCGGCATGCAGCGTCACACACACCAACTATCCCCATCGCACTCACGCTAATTACCCCCCTTGATATTATATTAATATTATTAATTGGGTGGGTGAGGGGGGAAAGATGGGGAGGGGGAGAGAGAGAGGGTGAGAGTGAGAGGCAGAGAGAGGGAGTGCTGAGAGGGGAGTGAGGGGGAGAGGTGGGGAGCAAGGAGGGGGGGGGGAGGGGGGGGGGAGGGGGAGGAAGGGGGAGGGGGGAGGGAAGGGGGAGGGGGGTGTGCAGGGGCGCGGGACGAGGGGGAGAGAGCGGGGGAGATGAGGGGGAGGAAAGGAGAGGGAGGAAGCGCGGGGGGAAGGAGAGAGGGGGGATGGAGAGGGGGAGAGGAGAGGGGGGTGAGGATAGGGGGATAGAGGAGGGAGAGATAGGGGGGATTTAGAAGGAGGAGAGAGGGGGGGGTAGGGGGGCGTGGGAGAGATGGGGGGCGAGGGGGAGAGAGGGGGAGACGAGGGAGAGAGATGGTGTTGTGCTGAGAGGGGGTGTGAGGCGAGGGGAGCGGGGAAGAGCGGGGGCGCAGGGAGGGGGAGGGCGGGTGGAGGGAAGGGGGTAGGGGTGTTTGGAGGGGAGGGGGTTTAAGGGGAGGGACTGTGGGGGAGGGGTGGTTGCAGGGGAGGATGGGGGAGACTAAATGTGTCGGAGGGAGCGGAACGGGGTGTGAGAGTGAGAGGAGACTTGGAGAGGAGGGTGGAGGCGAGGGGGGAAAGTCGTGGGTTGGGGAGAGGAGAGGGGGAGAGGAGGTTGGGGGACGGTGAGGGGGAAGAGGTGATAGGGGGAGAGGTGAGCGGGGAGAGAGAGAGAGGGGGAGAAGAGAGGGGGGGAGAGGAGGGGGGGAGGAGAGGGGGAGAGGAGAGGGGGAGAGGAGAGGGGTGGAGAGGATAAGGGGGAGAGGATATGGGAGAGGGGGGTGAGAGGGAGAGGAGAGGGCGGGGCGGGGAGGGGGCGGAGAGGTGGGGATAGGAGAGGGTGAAGAGGACAGGGGGGAGAGGGAGGGGGAGATGAGAGGGGGAGGAGAGGGGAGAGAGGACGAGGGGAGGGGGAGAGAGGAGAGGCGGTGAGAGGAGATGGGGGTGCAGTGGAGAGGGGGGAGAGGAAATGGGGTTAGAGGAGGGGGAGAGTAGAGGGGGGAGAGGAGAGGTGGGTAGAGGAGAGGGGGAGGAGAGGGGGGAAGATAGGGGGAGAAGAGAGGGGGAGAGGAGAGGGGGAGAGGAGAGGGGGATGGGGAGAAATGTGGGGAGGAAGAGGAGAGGAGTGAGAGAGGGAAAGGGAGAGAGACAGTGGGGGAGAGAGAGAGAAAGAGAGAGGGATAGGGAGAGAAAGAGGTGGGAAGAGAGAGAGAGAGAGAGAGAGATAGAGAGAGAGAGTGCCGTTTTACCTCAACCCAAACCCCCCAAACAACCATTTACAGGCAGGGCTTAAAGAAAGTCACAACATTTATATATTTCGGAGCCTATTTAGAATTGATAGTGTATAATAGCGATGATGGCTGCCGGGAACGAGTTTTCCTGAACCTAGATGCTAATGTTTACAGTGTTCTATGCCTTCTTCCTGATGGCAGAAGTGAAATGAGATCGTGGGCAGTGTTGAGTGGTTCTCTGATGATGCTGTGCACATTTTGAAGCAACGACTACTGTAGATCAGCTTAATAGGTGGTGAAATCAGTAACCGCGCTGGACTGGGCTATTTTTTGTTATCTTCGTTCCTGGAAGTTCGAGTTTCCGGACGACGCCGTGACACTACCTGCAGAATCCTCTCAATCTTCTAAGGACGTAGAAGTATTGGTGGGCTTTCTTCAGGAGTGCATCAATAAGATGGGTTCAGGACAACATAATCGTCAGATGTATGAGTATAATCCCAGGAATGTGTAGGTTAACCTATGATGAACGTTTTTCGGCACTGTACTCGCTGGAGTTTAGAGGAATTATATGGGACCTCACTGAAAATACCGAACAGTTAAAGGCTTGAATAGAGTAGATGTGGAGAGGATGTTTCCACTCGTGAGAGAGGCTAGGAGGAGAGGTCATATAATTAAATTATGTTATTTTAGGAAGTAGATGAGGATAATGCCTTCAGTGGTGAAGCTGTGGAATTTCTTATAACCATATAATAACCATATAACAATTACAGCACGGAAACAGGCCATCTCGGCCCTACAAGTCCGTGCCGAACAACTTGTTTCCCATAGTCCCACCTGCCTGCACTCAAACCATAACCCTCCATTCCCCTTCTCATCCATATGCCTATCCAATTTATTTTTAAATATACCAACGAACCTGCCGCCACCACTTCCACTGGAAGCTCATTCCACACCGCTACCACTCTCTGAGTAAAGAAGTTCCCCTCATGTTACCCCTAAACTTCTGTCCCTTAATTCTGAAGTCGTGTCCTCTTGTTTGAATCTTCCCTATTCTCAAAGGGAAAAGCTTGATCACATCAACTCTGTCTATCCCTCTCATCATTTTAAAGACCTCTATCAAGTCCCCCCTTAACCTTCTGCGCTCCAGAGAATAAAGACCTAACTTATTCAACCTATCTCTGTAACTTAGTTGTTGAAACCCAGGCAACATTCTATTAAATCTCCTCTGTACTCTCTCTATTTTGTTGACATCCTTCCTATACTTGGGCGACCAAAATTGTACACCATACTCCAGATTTGGTCTCACCAATGCCTTGTACAATTTTAACATTACATCCCAGCTTCTATACTCAATGCTCTGATTTATAAAGGCTAGCATACCGAAAGCTTTCTTTACCACCCTATCTATATGAGATTCCACCTTCAAGGAACTATGCACGGTAATTCCCAGATCCCTCTGTTCAACTGTATTCTTCAATTCCCTACCATTTATCATGTACGTCCTATTTTGATTTGTCCTGCCAAGGTGTAACACCTCACATTTATCAGCATTAAACTCCATCTGCCATCTTTCAGCCCATTTTTCCAAATGGCCTAAATCACTCTGTAGACTTTGGAAATCCTCTTTATCCAATGTATCACCCCTTCATCCAGATCATTTATGTACATGACAAACAACAAAGGACCCAACACAGATCCCTGAGGCACCCCACTAGTCACCTGCCTCCAACCCGACAAACAGCTATCCACCATTACCCTCTGGCTTCTCCCATTCAGCCACTGCTGAATCCATCTTGCTATTCCTGCATTTATACCCAACAGTTTAACCTTCTTAACCAACCTTCCATGAGGAACCTTGTCAAAGGCCTTACTAAAGTCCATATAGACAACATCCACTGCTTTACCCTCGTCAATTTCCCTAGTAACCTCTTCAAAAATTCAAGAAGATTAGTCAAACATGACCTTCCAGGCACAAATCCATGTTGACTGTTCCTAATCAGACCCTGTTTATCCAGATGCTTATATATATTATCTCTAAGTATCTCTTCCATTAATTTGCCCACCACTGAAGTCAAACTAACAAGTCTATAATTGCTAGGTTTACTCTTAGAACCCTTTTTAAACAATGGAACAACATGCGCAGTACGACAATACTCGGGGACTATTCCCGTTTCTAATGACATTTGAAATATTTCTATGACAGAAATATTTCAAATGTCATTAGAAACGGGAATAGTCCCCGACAGAAGGCTGTGGATCCCAAGTCAGTGGATCTATATAAAGTAGCGATAGATGGAGAGATCTAGCAGAGATAGATAGCTTCTTGATTAATACAGATGTCAGAAACTATGTGGAGAAGGCAGAAAATGGGCAAGGAGGACAAAATGGGGGCAGAACGTGGTTATGACAGATAATATCAAGGAATAGGGCATCTCATAAAGCATAGTGGTCAATCCTGCATGGGGCCGCAGAAGATGGTAACGACCATCAACGCGTATTTCTCCTCTGTGTACCGAGGAGTAAGACAAGAAGACCGTGTAAGTGAGGAATGTCAATGGAAGTACCTTGATGATAGACATTGTTACGTTTCTGGAGGCGTTGATCGTCTAACGCTGCACCACAGAGAGCATCCTAACATATGGCATTAGTTGTTGAAACCCAGGCAACATTCTATTAAATCTCCTCTGTACTCTCTCTATTTTGTTGACATCCTTCCTATACTTGGGCGACCAAAATTGTACACCATACTCCAGATTTGGTCTCACCAATGCCTTGTACAATTTTAACATTACATCCCAGCTTCTATACTCAATGCTCTGATTTATAAAGGCTAGCATACCGAAAGCTTTCTTTACCACCCTATCTATATGAGATTCCACCTTCAAGGAACTATGCACGGTAATTCCCAGATCCCTCTGTTCAACTGTATTCTTCAATTCCCTACCATTTATCATGTACGTCCTATTTTGATTTGTCCTGCCAAGGTGTAACACCTCACATTTATCAGCATTAAACTCCATCTGCCATCTTTCAGCCCATTTTTCCAAATGGCCTAAATCACTCTGTAGACTTTGGAAATCCTCTTTATCCAATGTATCACCCCTTCATCCAGATCATTTATGTACATGACAAACAACAAAGGACCCAACACAGATCCCTGAGGCACCCCACTAGTCACCTGCCTCCAACCCGACAAACAGCTATCCACCATTACCCTCTGGTTTCTCCCATTCAGCCACTGCTGAATCCATCTTGCTATTCCTGCATTTATACCCAACAGTTTAACCTTCTTAACCAACCTTCCATGAGGAACCTTGTCAAAGGCCTTACTAAAGTCCATGTAGACAACATCCACTGCTTTACCCTCGTCAATTTCCCTAGTAACCTCTTCAAAAAATTCAAGAAGATTAGTCAAACATGACCTTCCAGGCACAAATCCATGTTGACTGTTCCTAATCAGACCCTGTTTATCCAGATGCTTATATATATTATCTCTAAGTATCTCTTCCATTAATTTGCCCACCACTGAAGTCAAACTAACAAGTCTATAATTGCTAGGTTTACTCTTAGAACCCTTTTTAAACAATGGAACAACATGCGCAGTACGCCAATACTCGGGGACTATTCCCGTTTCTAATGACATTTGAAATATTTCTGTCATAGAAATATTTCAAATGTCATTAGAAACGGGAATAGTCCCCGACAGATGGCTGTGGATCCCAAGTCAGTGGATATTTATAAAGTAGCGATAGATGGAGAGATCTATAAGAGATAGATAGATTCTTGATTAATACAGATGTCAGAAACTATGTGGAGAAGGCAGAAAATGGGCAAGGAGGACAAAATGGGGGCAGAACGTGGTTATGACAGATAATATCAAGGAATAGGGCATCTCATAAAGCATAGTGGTCAATCCTGCATGGGGCCGCAGAAGATGGTAACGACCATCAACGCGTATTTCTCCTCTGTGTACCGAGGAGTAAGACAAGAAGACCGTGTAAGTGAGGAAAGTCAATGGAAGTACCTTGATGACAGACATCGTTACGTTTCTGGAGGCGTTGATCGTCTAACGCTGCACCACAGAGAGCATCCTAACATATGGCATCTCTGTGTGGTATCTCTGCTGCATGGAGGTGGAGAAGAGAGCTCTTCAGCGGGTCGTGCACAGAGCGCAGAAGATAATTGGGTCACAGCTACCGGCCATCGAGGGCATCTACCACACACGGTGCCTCAGGAAGGCCGTCAGCATTCATAAAGACTCCTCACACCCTTGCACTAGTCTGTTCGAACTTCCACCATCTGGCAGACGTTACAAGGCCGTCTACGCCCTCACCTCCAGACTCAGGAACAGCTTCATCCCCAGAGCTTTAGCTGCTCTGAAACGGCCCTGTTGAGCACAGATCCCAGAGGACGGAGGGTGAGGTTGTCCAGTTTGATTGCCACAGGGCAGAAGGTTCTCCTGTGGCGTACTGTACTGCATCTTGGTTCAGAGGTGTCATAGAGGGGGTGAGCTGTGTTGTCCGACATGCCCGTAGTTTGAAGAGCATCTTCCATCCAAGACCACCTCCCATTAATCCAACTCTACTCCCAGGGCGGCGCCAGATTTACTGATGAGATGATGATGTGAATATATATACTTTTAAAACGCTGTGCGTGTGTGTGTGTGTGTGC
This sequence comes from Amblyraja radiata, assembly GCF_010909765.2. Taxonomy (NCBI): domain Eukaryota; kingdom Metazoa; phylum Chordata; class Chondrichthyes; order Rajiformes; family Rajidae; genus Amblyraja; species Amblyraja radiata. The sequence continues at coordinate 12,606 of NW_022630097.1, forward strand.
GTGTGTGTGTGTGTGTGAGTGTGTGTGTGTGTGTGTGTGTGTGTGCGCGTGTGTGCGTGCGTGCGTGCGTGCGTGTGTGTGTGCGTGCGTGTGTGCGTGTGCGTGTGTGTGTGTGTGGTGTGTGTGTGTGTGTGTGTGTGTGTGTGTGTGTGTGTGTGTGTGTGTGTGTGTGTGTGTGTGTGTGTGTGTTTGTGTGTGTGTTTGTGTGTGTGTGTTTGTGTGTGTGTGTGTGTGTGTTTGTTTGTGGGTGTATGTCAGATTAGATTTTCAGATTAGATTTTTCAGATTTTTGGCCTTTGATTGGTCCGCCAAAACCACACGCAAAAACTCCGAGATGTTTTCCTTTAAGCTAGCGATTTCACTTTTACATTCGCATATTCACTCCTCATTACATTTAGGGACTTTTATGTGCACCTTTTAATTCAATCCTTCCCCCCCTCCCCAACTCACTCACTTTTTCGCTTCCCGCTGGGCAGCGGCTGCTGCCGCCCGCCTCTCCTCCAAAAACGCTGACATTTTTCACATTTCGATAGCGATTTTCGCTGCTGCCGCCCGGCCCTCCTCCAATTCCCCCCGGCCAGGCGCATTGAGGGCGTACGCAGCGTCTTGACGGCGTACGCCTAGCGTTGCGCGATGACGTCAGGCCGCCCCTCCTTTGCAACCGCGCGTTGCGGGAACAGACCCAACGGGTCTGCACTTGGTCTAGTTATCATTAAGAAATCCTTGTCCGGACGTTTCTGGCTTTCACTTGAAGAAACGCTCTTCCATTATCATGCATCTATACGCAGTAAATGAATCGATTGTAATCATGTACTGTCTTTCTGTTGACCGGTTAGCACGCAACAAGAGCTTTTCACTGCAGCTCGGTATACGTGAAAATAAACTAAACTGAACTGAACATCAGTCATTTGTTTTTTCCAATTTTCTAAGAATACATCTAGCTCTCACGTGAAAGGGCCCCTACATATTCCCCGAGGACACCTTTTCGAGTATATTTGACAACGCTGTTGATCCTGCAGCGGTCTGTAATGTCCTGCATATTTGCACTTTTCACTCTTGTTGAGACTTTAGAAGCCTATTACACACTCTCAAAGAGGGATTTCCCCCCTTTAATTCCTCAGCAACACCCCCACAGTTTGAATGGACGTACTATCGGCAATGACATATCGGGCAAATGCCGTGACATTGACCTTGATCAATAAAAAAAACACTACCTCATCTTTCAGTTCAACTCCGTCTCCAGTAGCACCTGTACTCTCGTTCCACGTTTCCGAAATGGCTACAACGGCACACGTTGCACGAAGCAATCCATGAGTTCAGAAGGTCATAAAGCCATGTGGTTGGAGAAAAATTAGGCCACTCGGCCCATCAACAGTACTCCGCCATGCAATCGTGGCTGATCTATCTCTTCCTCCAAACATAATTTTCACGCCTTGTCCCCAATACCTATGACACCTGTACTAATCAAGAATATATCTATATCTGCGTTAAATATATCCACTGACTTGTCATCTATTGCCTTGTGTGGAAAAGAGTGAACTTTCGTTCGGCTAAGACCTCCAGTCTTAAACTCTTCCACGCTGGGAAATTTGCAAAGGCTACTGCGGAGACTTTAAACTAGAACGGTTGGGGGGAGGGACTCAAATATATAAAGCTAGGAGACAGTGTGTGAGGCATGAGGCAGAGAAGGAGGACAAAGGGCTTAATTAGGAAATGGAAAATAGATTATGAAAGAAAACTAGCAGGGAACATAAAACTGACTGCAAACGTTTTTATAGATATGTGAAGAGAAAGAGATTAGTTAAAACAAATGTAGGTTCCTTGCAGTCAGAAACAGGTGAATTGATCATTGGGGAACAAGGACATGGCAGAGCAATTGAATAACCACTTTGATTCCGTCTTCACTAAGAAAGACTTAAATAATCTGCCGGTAATAGCAGGGGGCCGCGGGTCAAATGAGATGGAGGAGCTGTATAAAATCCAGGTTAGCCGGGAAGTGGTGTTAGGTAAATAGAATGGATTAAAGGCCGATAAATCCCCAGGGCCAGATAGGCTGTATCCCAGAGTACTTAAGGAAGTATCCCCAGAAATAGTGGATGCATTAGTGATAATTTTTCAAAACTCTTTAGATTCTGGAGTAGTTCCTGAGGATTCGAGTGTAGCTAATGCAACCCCATTTTTAAGAAGGGCGGGAGAGAAAAAAATGGGGTATTACAGACCAGTTAGTCTAACATCAGTAGTGCGGAAACTGCTAAAGTCAGTTATTAAAGATGGCATAGTAGCACATTTGGAAAGTGGTGAAATCATTGGGCAAAGTCAGCATGTATTTAAGAAAGATAAATCATGTCTGACGAATCTTATAGAATTTTTCGAGGATGTAGAGTGGATAAGGGAGAACCAGTGGATGTGTTATATCTGGACTTTCAGATGGCTTTCGACAAGGACCCACATAAGAGATTAGTAAACAAACCTAAAGCGCACGTATTGGGAGTTCAGTATTGATGTGGATAGATAACTGGCTGGCAAAGAGGAAGCAAAGTAGAAGTAAACGGATCCTTTTCCGAATGGCAGGCAGTGACTAGTGGGGTACCGCAAGGCTCAGTGCTGGGACCCCAGTTATTTACAATATATTAATGATTTGGACGAGGGAATTGAATGCAATTTATCCAAGTTTGCGGATGACACGAAGCTGAGGGGCAGTGTTAGCTGCGAGGAGGATGCTAGGAGGCTGCAAGGTGACGGATAGGATGGGTGAGTGGGCAAATGCATGGCAGATGTAGTATAATGTGGATACATATGAAGTTATCCACTTTGGTGGCTAAAACAGGAAAGTAGAGTATTATCTAAATGGTCATCTCGTATGTGTATGTGACAAATAAACTTGACTTGACTTGACTTGACTTTACTCTTCTGCTGTTTCAGTGCTGTGACTAATGGCTCCCGTAGTCTGAAGAAAGGACTCGACCCGGAACGTCACCCATTCCTTTTCACCTGGGATGCTGCCTGCCCCGCTGAGTTACTCCAGCTTGTTTGTCTATCTTCGGTTTAAACCAGCATCTGCAGTTCCTTCCTGCAGTTTAGTGTATAGATTGTGTATAGTGTATAGACTCTACTATAGAACAAGTAGGGTAGCTATGGAAACTATGAGATTCAAAGAAGAGGAAGTACTGACACTTTTGAGAAATATAAAAGGGGATAAGTCTCCAGGTCCGGACAGGATATTCCCTAGGACATTGAGGGAAGTTAGTGTAGAAATAACAGGGGCTATGACAGAAATATTTCAAATGTCATTAGAAACGGGAATAGTGCCGGAGGATTGGCGTACTGCGCATGTTGTTCCATTGTTTAAAAAGGGGTCTAAGAGTAAGCCTAGCAATTATAGACCTGTTAGTTTGACGTCTGTGGTGGGCAAATTAATGGAAAGAATACTTAGAGATAATATATATATATACGCATCTGGATAAAAAGGGTCTGATTAGGACCAGTCAACATGGATTTGTGCCTGGAAGGTCATGTTTGACTAATCGTCTTGAATTTTTTGAAGAGGTTACTCGGGAAATTGATGAGGGTAAAGCAGTGGATGTTGTATATATGGATTCAGTAAGGCCTTTGAGAAGGTTCCTCATGGAAGGTTGGTTAACAATGTTCAATGGTTGGGTATTAATGGTGGATTAGCAAGATGGATTCAACAGTGGCTGAATGGGAGATGCCAGAGAGTAATGGTGGATGGTTGTTTGTCAGGTTGGAGGCCAGTGACTAGTGGGGTGCCACAGGGATCTGTGTTGGGTCCACTGTTGTTTGTCATGTACATCAATGATCTGGATGGTGGTGTGGTAAATTTGATTAGTAAGTATGCAGATGATACTAAGATAGGTGGGGTTGTGGATAATGAAGTAGATTTTCAAAGTCTACAGAGAGATGTATGCCAGTTGGAAGAGTGGGCTGAAAGATGGCAGATGGAGTTTAATGCTGATAAGTGTGAGGTGCTACATCTCGGCAGGACAAATCTAAATAGGACGTACATGGTAAATGGTAGGGAATTGAAGAATGCAGGTGAACAGAGGGATCTGGGAATAACTGTGCACAGATCCCTGAAAGTGGAATCTCATGTAGATAGGGTGGTAAATAAAGCTTTTGGTGTGCTGGCCTTTATAAATCAGAGCATTGAGTATAGAAGTTGGGATGTAATGTTAACATTGTACAAGGCATTGGTGAGGCCAATTCTGGAGTATGGTGTACAATTTTGGTCGCCTAATTATAGGAAGGATGTCAACAAAATAGAGAGAGTACAGAGGAGATTTACTAGAATGTTGCCCGGGTTTCAGCAACTAAGTTAACATATATAACAATTACAGCACGGAAAAAGGCCATCTCGACCCTTCTAGTCCGTGCCGAACACATAATCTCCCCTAGTCCCATATACCTGCGCTCAGACCATAACCCTCCATTCCTTTCCCATCCATATAACTATCCAATTTATTTTTAAATGATAAAAACGAACCTGCCTCCACCACCTTCACTGGATGCTCATTCCACACAGCTACCACTCTCTGAGTAAAGAAGTTCCCCCTCATGTTACCCCTAAACTTCAGTCCCTTAATTCTCAAGTCATGTCCCCTTGTTTGAATCTTCCCTACTCTCAGTGGGAAAAGCTTTTCCACGTCAACTCTGTCTATCCCTCTCATCATTTTAAAAACCTCTATCAAGTCCCCCCTTAACCTTCTGCGCTCCAAAGAATAAAGCCCTAACTTGTTCAACCTTTCTCTGTAACTTAGTTGCTGAAACCCAGGCAACATTCTAGTAAATCTCCTCTGTACTCTCTCTATTTTGTTGACATCCTTCCTATAATTAGGCGACCAAAATTGTACACCATACTCCAGAATTGGCCTCACCAATGCCTTGTACAATTTTAACATTACATCCCAACTTCTATACTCAATGCTCTGATTTATAAAGGCCAGCACACCAAACGCTTTCTTTACCACCCTATCTACATGAGATTCCACTTTCAGGGAACTGTGCACAGTTATTCCCAGATCCCTCTGTTCACCTACATTCTTCAATACCCTACCATTTACCATGTACGTCCTATTTTGATTTGTCCTGCCAAGATGTAGCACCTCACACTTATCAGCATTAAACTCCATCTGCCATCTTTCAGCCCACTCTTCCAACTGGCATAAATCTCTCTGTAGACTTTGAAACTCTACTTCATTACCCGCAACCCCACCTATCTTAATATCATCTGCATACTTACTAATCCAATTTACCACGCCATCGACCAGATCATTGATGTACATGACAAACAACAGTGGACCCTACACAGATCCCTGTGGCACCCCACTCGTCACTGGCCTCCAACCTGACAAACAACCATCCACCATTACTCTCTGGCATCTCCCATTCAGCCACTGTTGAATCCATCTTGCTACTCCACCATTAATACCCAACCATTGAACCTTCTTAACCAACCTTCCACGAGGAACCTTGTCAAAGGCCTTACTGAAGTCCATATACACAACATCCACTGCTTTACCCTCATCAATTTCCCGAGTAACATCTTCAAAAAATTCAAGAAGATTAGTTAAACATGACCTTCCAGGCACAAATCCATGTTGACTGTTCCTAATCAGACCCTGTTTATCCAGATGCTTATATATATTATCTCTAAGTATTCTTTCCATTAATTTGCCCACCACTGACGTCAAACTAACAGGTCTATAATTGCTAGGTTTACTCTTAGACCCCTTTTTAAACAATGGAACAACATGCGCAGTACGCCAATCCTCCGGCACTATTCCCGTTTCTAATGACATTTGAAATATTTCTGCCATAGCCCCTGCTATTTCTACACTAACTTCCCTCAATGTCCTAGGGAATATCCTGTCCGGACCTGGAGACTTATCCACTTTTATATTTCTCAAAAGTGTCAGTACTTCCTCTTCTTTGATCCTCATAGTTTCCATAGCTACTCTACTTGTTTCCCTTACCTCACATAATTCAATATCCTTCTCCTTGGTGAATACCGAAGAAAAGAAACTGTTCAATATCTCCCCCATCTCTTTTGGCTCTGCAGATAGTTGGCCACTCTGGCTCTCCAATGGAGCAATTTTATCCCTCGTTATCCTTTTGCTATTAATATAGCGGTAGAAACCCTTCGGATTTACTTTTACCTTACTTGCCAAAGCAACCTCATATCTTCTTTTAGCTTTTCTAATTTCTTTCTTAAGATTCTTTTTACATTCTTTATACTCCTCAAGCACCTCATTTACTCCATGCTGCCTATAACTATAGTAGATCTCCCTCTTTTTCCGAACCAAGTGTCCAATTTCCCTTGAAAGCCATGGCTCTTTACAATTTTTACGATTTCCTTTCAACCGAACAGGGACATAAAGATTCTGTACTCTTAAAATTTCACCTTTAAATGTACTCCATTTCTCTTCCACATCTTTCCCATAAAACAAACTGTCCCAATTTACTCCTTTTAAATCCCTTCGCATCTCCTCAAAGTTAGCCTTTCTCCAATCAAAAATCTCAACCCTAGGTCCAGTTTTGTCCTTCTCCATAATTATATTGAAACTAATGGTATTGTGATCACTGGACCCGAACTGTTCCCCAACGCATACCTCTGCCACCTGACCCATCTCATTTCCTAACAGGAGGTCCAGTACCGCCCCTTCTCTAGTAGGTACTTCTATGTATTGTTGCAAAAAACTATCCTGCACACATTTTACAAACTCCAACCCATCCAGCCCATTTACAGAATGTGTTTCCCAGTCTATGTGTGGCAATTGAAATCTCCCACAATCACTACCTTGTGCTTACTACTAATATCTGCAATCTCCTTACATATTTGCTCTTCCAATTCTCGCTCCCCATTTGGCGGTCTATAATACACCCCTATAAGTGTTGCTACCCCTTTCCCATTTCTCAGTTCCACCCAAATAGCCTCCCTAGACGAGCCCTCTAATCTATCCTGCCAAAGCACTGCTGTAATATCTTCCCTGATAAGCAATGCAACACCTCCACCTCTTGCCCCTCCAATTCTATCACACCTGAAGCAATGAAATCCTGGAATATTTAGTTTCCGATCACAGCCCTCCTGCAACCATGTTTCACTGATCGCCACAACATCATACTTCCAGGTGTCAATCCAGGCTCTAAGTTCATCCACTTTTCTTACAATGCTCCTAGCATTAAAATATACACATTTAAGAAACCCACCCTCTCTTATTCTCTGATTCTTTTCTTTTTCTTCTCTCTCCCCTACATTTTGGGTCAGAGTGCTACCATTCTCTGCCCCCTGCTTCACACACTGACTGCTAGCTTTCCCAATTTGAGTCCCTCCCCCCAACCATACTAGTTTAAAGTCTCCCCAGTAGCCTTTGCAAATCTCCCCGCCAGGATATTGGTCCCCCTTGAGTTCAAGTGCAACCCGTCCTTTCTGTACAGGTCGCACCTTACCCAAAAGAGGTCCCAATGATCCAGAAACTTGAATCCATACCCACTGCACCAGTCTCTCATCCACGCATTTATCCTCCACCTCGCTCCATTCCTACTCTCACTGTCGCGTGGCACAGGCAGTAATCCTGAGATTGTTACCTTTGTTACAGATTGTTACAGAGAAAGGTTGAACAAGTTAGGGCTTTAATCTTTGGAGCGCAGAAGGTTAAGGGGGGACTTGATAGAGGTCTTTAAAATGATGAGAGGGATAGACAAATTTCACGTGGATAAGCTTTTCTCACTGAGAGTAGGGAAGATTCAAACAAGGGGACATGACTTGAGAATTAAGGGAGTGAAGTTTAGGGGTAACATGAGGGGGAACTTCTTTATTCAGAGAGTGGTAGCTGTGTGGAAGGAGCTTCCAGTGAAGGTGGTGGAGGCAGGTTCGTTTTTATCATTTAAAAATAAATCGGATAGTTATATGGATGGGAAAGGAATGGAGGGTTATGGTCTGAGCGCAGGTGTATGGGACTAGGGGAGAATACGTGTTCCGCACGGACTAGAAGGGTCGAGATGGCCTGTTTCCGTGCTGTAATTGTTATATGGTTATATGGTTATATGATTGACTGAAAATGGGTCTCGACCGAAAACGTCCCACATTCCTTCTTTCCAGAGATGCTGCCTGCTCCGCCGTGTAACTGCAGCATTTTCCTAGCTTCGGTTTAAACCAGCACGTGCAATCACTTACTACTCATCCTTTTACTTTAGCTTAGGCTAGTTTAGTTTAGTTTAGTTTAGTTTAGTTTAGTTTAGTTTAGTTTAGTTTAGTTTAGTTTAGTTTAGTTTAGTTTAGTTTAGTTTAGTTTAGGTTAGTTTAGTTTAGTTTAGATTAGTTTGTTTTAGATAGTTTGGCTTAGGTTGGTTTTGTTTTGCGATCCAGTGCGGAAAAAGGCCCATCGGTCCATCGGCGCACCGAGGCCGCTCCGACCAGCGATCACCGAACACTAGCACTATCCTACACACCCGGGACGATTTACCAAATATTAACGAATCCAATTAACTTACAAGTCCGTATGCCTTTGAAGTGTGGGAGGGAATGGAGCATCCGGAGAAAACCTATGCAAGTCTAGGAGAGAACTACAAATTGCGTACAGACAGCACCCGTGGTCAGGATCGAACCCGTGTCTCTGGCGATGTGAGGCAATTAATTTTACCGCGTCGCCGTGCCACCCACTCACGAATTGACCAACGTCCCTTGAAGCACTTCTGCAAGCCAAAGTAGGAGCCCCGGATGCGCAGGTCGGCACAGGCGCAACACTGGACCTGACGCAACTGTCAGTCTCTCACACACGCACCGTGCAATTGCTATTGAGGGAGTGCAGCGTAGGTTCACCAGGTTAATTCCCGGGATGGCGGGGCTGTAATATGTTGACAGAATGGAGCGGCTGGGCTTGTATACTCTGGAATGGAAGGATGACAGGGCATCTTATTGAAACATATAAGATTATTAAGGGTCTGCACACGCTAGAGGCAGGAAACATGTTCCCGATGTTGGTGGATTCCAGAACAAGGGGCTGTCGTTTAAGCATAAGGGGTAAACCATATAGAACAGAGAGGAAACACTTTTTCACACAGAGAGTTGTGAATCTGTTGAATTCTCTGCCTCAGAAGGCGATGGTGGCCGGTTCCCTGGATGCTTTCAAGAGAAAATTTGATAGAGCTCTTAAAGGTAGCGGAGTCAGGGATATGGGGAAACGGCAGGAGCGGGATACTGATTGTGGATGATCAGCCATGGCTCGAAGGGCCGAATGGCCTACTACTGCACCCATTGTCTATTGTCTACTGTCTCGCGATTTCCCCGTCAGACGTCAGCCCTTACTTGTGTTGGAAGGAACTGCAGATGCTGGTTTAAACCGAATATAGACACAAAGTGCGGGAGTAACAGCGACTCTCGAGAGCAGGCAGCATCTCTGTAGAGCAGGAATGGGTGACGATTCGGGTCGAACCCCTTCTTCAGACCAGCTTCTCATTCAGCAAATAGCCGACAAGGACCTCCTTCCTTTATCATCTATGCTCATCTTTCAATCCTTTATCCTTTATCTATCTACATCACCGTTTATATCTCGCGTTTCCATTTCCAGTGTGTCTGGGACTGAAGAAGGGTCTCAACCCGAAACGTCACGCATTGCCTCTCTCCAGAGATGCAGACTGTCCCGCTGAGTTACTCCAGCATTTTGTTTCTCTCCAAGCATCACTTCCTTCATTACGCTTGTGCTCTTGATTTGCGTCGATAGCTAAGAAATTATCTTCACATGTTACCTGCGAAATCTGTACCATTCCTCTCGCAGCGTTGAGTCGGTCTGTATGTCTCCTATGCATCCCCCTCTGGTGCAATCCGTGCTTCTCCAAGGCTGATCTACGACGGTGTGAGTTAAACACGGGTCGTCGGGGGCGGAGTCCGCAGCTGTGGGGCATTAAGGTGATAAGTGATAATATCAAGATCACCTCGTCAGCCACTTGAACGATAACATGATCGAAAGCCATTACGTGTACAGAGATGCAAAACCCTCCCAGTCTTTGGAGTGTGCACATATGTACAGCCCTCACATCACAATAACTGTAAGATTACGATAGATACAATTCCTAAAGCTTCTTTTGTGACTGTTGATCATTTGCTGGGAAAATATTATGATTATATATCTGGTAAATGGTATGGAATGAATAGCCATGAAGCCAAGACATGGCGTTAATGATATAATCCGTGACAGATTACTCTCGGAGACAGGGAATTTATGGTACTGTCGGGGGGGGGAAATTAAATGACAGTATACATCGTTATAAAAAGATATAATTCTGATGACATTTTCAGGAGATTTCGGTATGGAAGTTGGGAAGTCATGTTGTATAAGACGTTAGTGGTGCCGTATTTACAGTATTCTGCTCAGTTCTGGGCACCGTGTTACAGGATATATGTTGTCAAGCTGAAAACGGTGCAGCGAGATTTAGTGCAATGTTGCGAGGACTAGAGGGTCTGACCCTGAGGGAGAGGTTGATTAGGCTGTGACTCTATTCATTGGAGCGCAGGAGGTAGACGAGTCAACTTTGAGCTGTAGAGGGCACTGAGAGGAATAAATCGGGTAGATGCACAGCGTCTCCTGTCCAGATTATGTGTATCGAGGATCAGAGGACACAGGTTTAAAGTGAAGGGGAAAATATTTCATAGGGATTTGAGGGGTAACCTTTTCACACAAAGTGTGGTGGGTGTATGGATCTAGCTGCCAGAGGAGGCTGGGATTATCCCAACATTTAACAAACAGACATGGACATGAATAGGACAGGTTTGGAGGGTTAGGGACAAAAAGCGGGCAAGTGGGGCAAGTGTACTGGGACATGCTGGCCGGTGTGATGCAAATTGGGCCGAATGGCCTGGTTGCACACTGCATCATTCCATGTCTCGCAACGACACTTCCACCATAACTACTCTTCCATGCTGTTTGGAAGGCGCTGATGAAGAAATATGAGATAGCCGTGTGATTGGTTCAATATGATGATATTCAGAAGCATGTCCGAGAAGCAGAGGGCTTTTTGAAACAATGAGCATGGTTGGAAACAGTCTGTAAATGGGGAGAAATGCTAACATACAACCGTGAATAGTATTCTATCTCGTGTATTAGCACGTATTATTGGCGATTGGATTTTTTTTGTTTCCTTATTTTGGTATAATAGGAAACATTAGTATCATAAGGTGATGTGATCAAGTCAAGTCAAGTCATGAGAGTTTATTGGCATGTGTCCCAGATAGGACAACGAAATTCTTGCTTTGCTTCCGCACAACAGAATATAGTAGGCATGGATAGGGAACATATCAGTGTGTCCATATACCATTATATAAATATATACACACATCAATAAATAAATACATAACGTGCAAATAAACAGATAATGGTCTATTCATGTTCAGAGATGTGTTTCAGTTGAGATTAATAGCCTGATGGCCGTGGGAAAGTAGCTATTTCTGAACCTGGACCTGAATCTTGAGCTGGTATCGGAATTAGGAGCAGGATTGGGTATTTCGGCCCAACAAGTCTCCTCCGCCATTCAATCATGGCTAATCTATCTCTTCCTCCTGACTCCATGCTCATGTTATCTCACCTAATCATCTGAGACCCGTTCTAATCTGGAATCTGTCTATCATGGCCTTAAATATGTCCATTGACGTTCACCGCAGACGTATGTGGCAAAGAATTCCACAGATCCATCCACTGACTAAATAAATTCCTCCCCATCTCCTTCCTAAAGGAATGTTCTTTAATTTTGAGGCTATGACTTCTAGTCCTAGGCATTCCCACAGGTGGCAACCAACTCTTCACATCCACTATATCCAAGCCATTCACTATGCTGTAAGTTTCAATGAGGTCCCCCATTCATTCTTCTGAACTCCAGCGAATACAGGCACAGTGCCGTCAAACGCTCGTTGTAGGTTAACCTACTGATTCCTGGGATCATTCTTGTCAACCTCCTCTGGACCCTCTGCAAAGCCAGCACACCTTTCCACAGATATCCAGTCTAGCAGAGATTGGCGGTGCAGGCTCAAAGGGCCGAATGGCCTACTCCTGCACCTATTTTCTATGTATCTATGTATTTAACAGAACAACAGATCCCCTATTCCATATAGTATCTGCCAAGCATCGAACATAGACCTGGACTGATTCTCCATTAGCCCAGCCAGTCTCTCCACGATTCTGCGGACTGGATACAATTTACAATGGCCACCAAGCCTACCAACCCATGTATTGCAACCTGGGAAGAAACTGACGCATTCACAGGAAACCCGTGGATAAGGTGAACACTACTAAGGGAGAACAGGCTTGAATTGAGATCGCAGGAGGTTGACGTGCTGTGGCTACGACAACCCACCTCCACCATGCAGCCCGATCACCAGTGCCCAGTTGGGTGCGGTGACTGCAAATTGTGTTGGCGTTGCGCTCCAATGACTCGCATGGGCGGCACAGTGCACAGCGGTAGTATTTAGTTTAATTTAGATTTGTAATGCGGAGCGGAAACAAGCCCTTCAGCCAACTGAGTGCGCGCCGACTAGCGATCCCCGCACCACCGCAGAGATGCACAGGAGCGGTTGGAGCGGCTGGTGCAGCGTCCGGGCGGTAAGTTTAAAAACGGAGCGCGTTGTTCCACTAAGGCCCAGGCGCGGTTGGAGCGGCCACTCTGCAACGTTGCAGCACACTTCCAAATAAGTGGTCTGGAGGAAGCCGCTGATTGGTGGAAGCGGACTAGAGGAAGTAGCTGATTGGGAATGACCCCAGGTTTGTATTTCTGCGTTCTGGTCGTGCTTTTTAGTTAAGGGTACAGTGAGTTAAGGGTTCGGTTAGTTAATGGTTCTGTGAGTTAAGGGTTCAGTGAGTTAAGGGTACAGTGAGTTAAGGGTACAGTGAGTTAAGGGTACAGTGAGTTAAGGGTTCAGTGAGTTAAGGGTTCAGTGAGTTAAGGTTTCAGTGAGTTAAGGGTTCAGTGAGTTAAGGGTACAGTGAGTTAAGGGTTCCGTGAGTTAAGCATTCGGTGAGTTAAGGGTTTGGTGAGTTAAGGCTTCAGTGAGTTAAGGGTTCAGTGAGTTAAGGTTTCAGTGAGTTAAGGGTTCAGTGAGTTAAGGGTACAGTGAGTTAAGGGTTCCGTGAGTTAAGCATTCGGTGAGTTAAGGGTTCAGTGAGTTAAGGGTTCAGTGACTTAAGGGTACAGTGAGTTAGGTGTTCAGTGAGTTAAGGGTAAAGTGAGTTAAGGGTACAGTGAGTTAAGGGTTCTGTGAGTTAAGGGTTCTGTGAGTTAAGGGTTCTGAAGTTAAGGGTTCTGTGAGTTAAGTGTTCTGTGAGTTAAGGGTTCAGTGAGTTGAGGGTTCTGTGAGTTAAGGGTACAGTATTTATTAGTAAAGGTACAGTTTAAAGGATAAAGATTTTTATAGTGTGAGGGAATTGATTTAATTTGGGAGTAAGCTATGTCAGTGGAGGTTAGCCCCGTGGTTTGCTCAACCTGCAACATGTGGGAGATCAGGGATATGGTCGGTGTCCCTGGTGACTACGTTTGCAGGCAGTGGGTTCAGCTGCAGCTCCTGGCAGACCGCTTTGAACGATTGGAGCTGCGGTTGGATTCATACTGGAACATCCACGATGCTGAGAAAGTCGTGAGTTGGTCACACCGCAGGTAAAAGGTAAGAGGACAGAAAGGGAATGGGTGGCCATAGCCAGCATAGCAGTAGGCAGGTAGTGCAGGAGTCCCCTCTGTCATCTCCCTCCTAAAAAGGTATACCATTTTAGATACTGTTGGGGGAGATGGCTCATCAGGGGAAGGCAGCAGCAGACAAGTTCATGGCACCATGGGTGGCCCTGCGGCACAGGAGGGGAGAAAAAAGAGTGGAAGGGCAATAGTAATAGGGGATTCAATTATACGGGGATTCCGCGGCAGCAAACGAGACTCCAGGATGATATGTTGCCTCCCAGGTGCAAGGGTCAGGGATGTCACTAAATGGCTGCAGAACATTCTGGAGGTGGAGGGTAAACAGCCAGTTGTCGTGGTGCACATTGGCACCAACGATGTAGGTAAAAAAGGGATGAGGTCCAACAGGATGAATTTAGGGTGCTTGGAAATAAACTTAAAAGTAAGACCTCAAATGTAATAATCTCTGGATTACTACCAGTGCCACGGGCTAGTCAGAGTAGAAATAGGAGGATATTGCAGATGAATACGTGGCTTTAAAAAGTGTGCAAGGGGGAGGGATTTAAATTTCTAGGGCATTGGAACCAGTTCTGGGGGAGGTGGGACCAGTACAAACAGGACGGTCTGCTCCTGGGCTGGAATGGAACCAATGTCCTTGGGGGACTGTTTGCTAGTGCTGTCGGGGAGGATTTAAACTAATGTGGCAGGGGGATGGGTGCAAGAACAGAGAGGCAGAGGGGTGTAAAATGAAGGTAGAAGCAATAGGTAGCAAGGTGAAAAGTAAAAGTGCCAGGCAGACAAGTCCAGGGCAAAAATCAAAAAGGGACACTTTTCAACATAATTGTATGGGTTAAGAGTGTTGTAAAAACAAGCCTGAAGGCTTTGTGTCTCAATGCAAGGAACATTGTAATAAGGTGGGTGAGTTGAATGTGCAGATAGTTATTAATGAATATGATATAGTTTGGATCACGGAGACATGGCTCCAGGGTGAACAAGGCTGGGAGCTGAACATCCAGGGATATTCAATATTCAGGAGGGATAGACAGAGGGGAAAGGAAGAGGGGTAGCGTTGCTAGTTAGAGAGGAGATTAACGCGATAGAAAGGAAGGATATTAGCTTGGAGGATGTGGGATCGATATGGGTAGAGCAGCGAAACACTAAGGGGCAGAAAACGATAGTAGGAGTTGTGTACAGGCCACCTAACAGTAGTAGTGGAGTTGGGGAAGGCATCAAACAGGAAATTAGAAATGCGTGCAACAAAGGTAAAACAATTATAATTGGTGACTTCAATCTACACGTTGGTGAGAGGAGGACTTCCCTGCAGCTGTAAGTATAAATACAGCGCGGGGTTTGCTTCTACAGAGGCCCGGGGAGCCGTTGGTGAGAGGAGGACTTACCTGGAGCTGTTAGTATAAATACAGCGCGGGGTTTGCTTCTACAGAGGCCCGGGGAGCCGTTGGTGAGAGGAGGAGTTGCCTGGAGCTGTGAGTATAAATACAGCGCGGGGTTTGCTTCTACAGAGGCCCGGGGAGCCGTTGGTGAGAGGAGGAGTTGCCTGGAGCTGTGAGGAACCCAAATCTGTAACATTCCATCTCACTTCCAGAGAAGGATTCTGGTGGAAGCCTCTGATTGGTGGAAGAGGATCAGAGGAAGCAGCTGATTGGCTTGTATCTCGGGTAAGGCTTTATTGTATTCGGATAAGGGGAAGAATGAGGGCCAGGGCAGTTTACTGTTCTGGATGTCAGATGTGGGAGGTCATGGAGTCTGAGTGCTCTCCAGACGTCCACATCTGCGCCAGGTGCTTCGAGATGGGGCTCCTAAGGGACCGCGTTAGGAACCTGGAAGAGCAAATATGTAAGGAGATTGCAGATATTAGTAGTAAGCACAAGGTAGTGATTGTGGGAGATTTCAATTTTCCACACATAGACTGGGAAACACATTCTGTAAATGGGCTGGATGGGTTGGAGTTTGTAAAATGTGTGCAGGATAGTTTTTTGCAACAATACATAGAAGTACCTACTAGAGAAGGGGCGGTACTGGACCTCCTGTTAGGAAATGAGATGGGTCAGGTGGCAGAGGTATGCGTTGGGGAACAGTTCGGTTCCAGTGATCACAATACCATTAGTTTCAATATAATTATGGAGAGGGACAAAACTGGACCTAGGGTTGAGATTTTTGATTGGAGAAAGGCTAACTTTGAGGAGATGCGAAAGGATTTAAAAGGAGTAAATTGGGACAGTTTGTTTTATGGGAAAGATGTGGAAGAGAAATGGAGTACATTTAAAGGTGACATTTTAAGAGTACATAATCTTTATGTCCCTGTTCGGTTGAAAGGAAATCGTAAAAATTGTAAAGAGCCATGGTTTTCAAGGGAAATTGGACACTTGGTTCGGAAAAAGAGGGAGATTTACAATAGTTATAGGCAGCATGGAGTAAATGAGGTGCTTGAGGAGTATAAATAATGTAAAAAGAATCTTAAGAAAGAAATTAGAAAAGCTAAAAGAAGATATGAGGTTGCTTTGGCAAGTAAGGTAAAAGTAAATCCGAAGGGTTTCTACCGCTATATTAATAGCAAAAGGATAACGAGGGATAAAATTGGTCCATTAGAGAGTCAGAGTGGCCAACTATCTGCAGAGCCAAAAGAGATGGGGGAGATATTGAACAGTTTCTTTTCTTCGGTATTCACCAAGGAGAAGGATATTGAATTATGTGAGGTAAGGGAAACAAGTAGAGTAGCTATGGAAACTATGAGGATCAAAGAAGAGGAAGTACTGACACTTTTGAGAAATATAAAAGTGGATAAGTCTCCAGGTCCGGACAGGATATTCCCTAGGACATTGAGGGAAGTTAGTGTAGAAATAGCAGGGGCTATGGCAGAAATATTTCAAATGTCATTAGAAACGGGAATAGTGCCGGAGGATTGGCGTACTGCGCATGTTGTTACATTGTTTAAAAAGGGGTCTAAGAGTAAACCTAGCAATTATAGACCTGTTAGTTTGACGTCAGTGGTGGGCAAATTAATGGAAAGAATACTTAGAGATAATATATATAAGCATCTGGATAAACAGGGTCTGATTAGGAACAGTCAACATGGATTTGTGCCTGGAAGGTCATGTTTACCCAAGGTCCGGAAGTGGCGGCGCTGTGATACAGCTGCGGCTCGCCTGCAGTCTGTCTGTTTTTACTTTTTATGTCGGTTTTTTTTGTCTAGTTTAGTAATTTTTTTGGTTATTAGGTGGTGTTATGTTTGTGGGGGGAGGGTGAAACAGAGCTTTCTGTCTCTCCCTTCGGGGGAATGCGACTTTTTGTCGTATCCCCCTTCTCTTCCCCCGTCTGCGCTGAGGCCTAATGGCGGAGCTGGCGGCCTCCAACCTGCGACCGACCTCGAGGTTTCGGAGGTAGAGCCAGCCAGGACTCACCAGCTGGCCGTCTTCGAGCTGTGGCGACGTCCGGGTAGCGGCACGACTCGGCGCTCCGGTGAGGGCGAACGGTGCGGGGCTGAGACACTCCTGTGCGGCCGGCACGGCTACCGGCTGGAAGGCGCTCCCGAGCGAGCGGCCTGGTGCGGGGCTGAGACATTCCTGTGCGGCCGGCACGGCTACCGGCTGGAAAGTGCTCCCGTGTGAGCAGCCTGGTGCGGGGCTGAGACGCTGCCTTGTGGGCGGCCCGGTGCGGAGCGGAGACGGTGCTACGGCGGCTGAGGCGGCGGCGACCTGGATCCTGGGCTCGGCCGCGGGCCGGTGGAGGACAATGTCGGGAGCTCGCAGGTCACTGGCTGGTGCCTGTTTTCCGGAGCACCCGTTGCAACAGCTGCGGGCAGCTTCGACCAACCCCGGGCCGCCATCGCCCGGTGGGGTATCGCCTCGGCGCAGAGGGAGAAGAGGAGGGAAGAGACAGTAACTCTTTTGCCTCCATCACAGTGAGGAGGTGTTTGGTGAACTCACTGTGGTGGATGTTAATTTGTGTTTATTGTGTTTTGTTATTATTACATGTATGGCTGCAGGCAACAGCATTTCGTTCAGACCGAAAGGTCTGAATGACAAATAAAGGTATTCTATTCTATTCTATTCTATGTTTAACTAAACTTCTTGAATTTTTTGAAGATGTTACTCGGGAAATTGATGAGGGTAAAGCAGTGGATGTTGTGTGTATGGACTTCAGTAAGGCCTTTGACAAGGTTCCTCATGGAAGGTTGGTTAAGAAGGTTCAATGGTTGGGTATTAATGGTGGAGTAGCACGATGGATTCAACAGTGGCTGAATGGGAGATGCCAGAGAGTAATGGTGGATGGTTGTTTGTCAGGTTGGAGGCCAGTGACGAGTGGGGTGCCACAGGGATCTGTGTTGGGTCCACTGTTGTTTGTCATGTACATCAATGATCTGGACGATGGTGTGGTAAATTGGATTAGTAAGTATGCAGATGATACTAAGATAGGTGGGGTTGCGGGTAATGAAGTAGAGTTTCAAAGTCTACAGAGAGATTTATGCCAGTTGGAAGAGTGGGCTGAAAGATGGCAGATGGAGCTTAATGCTGATAAGTGTGAGGTGCTACATCTTGGCAGGACAAATCAAAATAGGACGTACATGGTAAATGGTAGGGAATTGAAGAATGTAGGTGAACAGAGGGATCTGGGAATAACTGTGCACAGTTCCATGAAAGTGGAATCTCATGTAGATAGGGTGGTAAAGAAAGCTTTTGGTGTGCTGGCCTTTATAAATCAGAGCATTGAGTATAGAAGTTGGGATGTAATGTTAACATTGTACAAGGCATTGGTGAGGCCAATTCTGGAGTATGGTGTGCAGTTTTGGTCGCCTAATTATAGGAAGGATGTCAACAAAATAGAGAGAGTACAGAGGAGCTTTACTAGAATGTTGCCTGGGTTTCAGCAACTAAGTTACAGAGAAAGGTTGAACAAGTTAGGGCTTTATTCTTTGGAGCGCAGAAGGTTAAGGGGGGACTTGATAGAGGTTTTTAAAATGATGAGAGGGATAGACAGAGTTGACGTGGAAAAGCTTTTCCCACTGAGAGTAGGGAAGATTCAAAAAAGGGGACATGACTTGAGAATTAAGGGACTGAAGTTTAGGGGTATCATGAGGGGGAACTTCTTTACTCAGAGAGTGGTAGCTGTGTGGAATGAGCTTCCAGTGAAGGTGGTGGAGGCAGGTTCGTTTTTATCATTTAAAAATAAATTGGATAGTTATATGGATGGGAAAGGAATGGAGGGTTATGGTCTGAGCGCAGGTATATGGGACTAGGGGAGATTATGTGTTCGGCACGGACTAGAGGGGTCGAGATGGTACATAGATTGGGTGAATCAAATTGGCAGGGGTGCTGAGGAAGAGGATTTCTTGGAATGTATGCGGGATAGTTTTCTAAACCAACATGTAGAGGAACCAACGAGAGAGCAGGCTATTCTAGACTTGGTATTGAGTAATGAGGAAGGGTTAGGTAGCAGTCTTGTTGTGCGTGGCCTCTAGGGCAAGAGTGACCATAATATGGTTGAGTTTTTCATTAGGATGGAGAGTGACATAGTTAATTCAGAAACTTAAAGAAAGGTGACTTTGAGGGAAAATTGGATAGTTATATGGATGGGAAAGGAATGGAGGGTTATGGTCTGAGCGCAGGTATATGGGACTAGGGGAGATTATGTGTTCGGCACGGACTAGAGGGGTCGAGATGGCCTGTTTCCGTGCTGTAATTGTTATATGGTTATATGGTTATAATGAGACGTGAATTGGCCAAGATAGACTGGCAAATGATTCTTAAAGGGTTGACGGTGGATATGCAATGGAAGGCATTTAAAAACTGCATGGATGAACTACAACAATTGTTCATCCCAGGTACACAAAAAAGCTGGAGAAACTCGGCGGGTGCAGCAGCATCTATGGAGCGAAGGAAAAAGGCAACGTTTCAGGCCGAAACCCTTCCTCAGATTGTTCATCGCAGTTTGGCAAAGGAATAAATCAGGGAGGTTAGTGCATCCGTGGATAACAAGGGAAATCAGGGATAGTATCAAAACAAAAGACAAAGCGTACAAATTAGCCAGAAAAAGCAGCCTACCAGAGGACTGGGAGAAATTCAGAGTCCAGCAGAGGAGGACAAAAGACTTAATTAGGAAAGGGAAAATAGATTATGAAAGAAAACTAGCATGGAACATATAAACTGACTGCAAACGTTTTTATAGATATGTGAAGAGGAAAAGATTAGTTAAAACAAATGTAGGTCCCTTGCAGTCAGAAACAGGCGAATTGATCATGGGGAACAAGGACATGGCAGACCAATTGAATAACTACTTTGGTTCTGTCTTCACTAATGAAGACATAAATAATCAGCCGGAAATAGCAAGGGAACGGGGGTTAAATGAGATGGAGGAACTCAGTGAAATCCAAGTTAGCCGAGAAGTGTTGTACTTCCAGTGGCGCTGGTGCCAGCTGCCTCCACCTTCAGCCCGGTATCTTTTTGTTTTTTCGTTTTTTTGGTTATGTTGAAGTGTGTTTTTTATGTTTTTTTTAATGTTTTAACGTGGGGGAAGAGGGTACGGTAAGGGGGATACCGTCCTTCTGTCGCTTCCTGGAGAGGACGCGACTATTATTCGAGTCGCGTCCTCGCCCCCCCCCCCCCTCCCCAGCGGCCTACCTACTGGATTGGCGCAGCCTTTCCTGCCTGGACCGACCAGAGCTCCAGCAGCGGCGGGACAGCGCTGATACATCGCGGGCCTGGCGATGCCTTACCTGGGATCGCCGTCTGGAGCCCGGAGTGCTGGGCCTACGGCACCGATATCCTGGAGCTGTGGTTCACGGGGCTCCCAACGCGGGCGGCGCTGACAAACATCGTGGGGTCCTGCGACTCTGCCCGGCTCGGCCTGCGGACTCGGGAGCTGCGGACTCCGGTAGGAGGCGGCTGAACGGGAGATCCGGGCCGCTGAGGAGGATTTTCACCGTCGTGGTTTGGCGTCGGCGTTCCATCAGCCCGGCGAGAGGGCCTGAGCATCGGGCCGCCCAGGGTGGCGACTGCGGGTGCTCGGAAGGCCCCAACCACGGGTGAACATCTGGGAAGATCAGAGGGGAGGCTGGCTGGACAATGGTGCCTTCCTCACCTTGGTGCCATTGTGTTATGTTGTGTCGTAGACTTTCTGTGTTTGTGCTTTTTTTTAAATTCTATTTAATTTGTAATATGATTTATTATGTATTATTTATTTATTTTTATGATACTGACTGTAAAGGGAAATTCATTTCGTTGTCTCTAATTGAGACAATAACAATAAATTTGAATACAATACAATACAATAAAATACAAGTGGTGTTTGGTAAATTGAATGGATTAAACGCCGATAAATTCCCAGGGCCAGATAAATTCCATCCCAGAGTACTTAAGGAAGTAGCCGCAGAAATAGTAGATGCATTAGTGATAATTTTTCTAAACTCTTTAGATTCTGGAGTAGATCCTGAGGACTGGAGAGTAGCTAATGTAACCCCACTTTTTAAAAATGGTGGGAGAGAGAAAACGTGGAATTACAGACCAGTTAGTCTAACATCGGTGGTGGGGAAAATTCTGGTGTCAGTTATTAAAGATGGGATAGCAGCACATTTGGAAAGTGGTGAATTCATTGGACAAAGTCAGCATGGATTTATGAAAGGTAAATCATGTCTGATGAATCTTATAGAATTTTTCGAGGATGTAACTAGTAGAGTGGATAAGGGAGAACCAGCGGATGTGTTATATCTGGACTTTCAGATGGCTTTCGACAAGGTCCCACATAAGAGATTAGTATACAAACTTAAAGGACACGGTATTGGGGGTTCAGTATTGATGTGGATAGAGAACTGGCTGGCAGAGAGGGAGCAAAGTGTTGGAGTAAACAGGTCCTTTTCAGAATGTCAGGCAGTGACTAGTGGGGTACCACAAATTTCAGTGCTGGGACCACAGCTATTTACAATATATATTAATGATCTGGATGAGGGAATTGAATTCAACATCTCCAAGTTTGCGGATGACACGAAGCTGGGGGGCAGTGTTAGCTGCGAGGAGGCTGCCAGGAGGCTGCAAGGTGACTTGGATAGGTTGGGTGAGTGGGCAAATGCATGGCAGATGCAGTATAATGTGGATACATGTGATGTTATCCACATTGGTGGCAAAAACAGGCAAGTAGACTTGTATCTGAATGGTAGCCGAATAGGAAAAGAAGAGAGGCAACGAGACCTGGGTGTCATGGTACACCAGTCATTGAAATTAGGAATTCAAGTGCAGCAGGCAGTGAAGAAAGCAAATGGTATGTTAGCATTCATAGCAAAAGGATTTGAGTATAAGAGCAGGGAGGTTCTACTGCAGTTGTACAGGGTCTTGGTGAGACCACACCTGGAGTATTGCGTACAGTTTTGGTCTCCTAATCTGAGGAAATACATTCTTGCCATAGAGGGAGTACAGAGAAGCTTCACCAGACTGATTGCTGGGATGGCAGGAAACCATATGAACAAAGACTGTATAGACTCGGCTTGTACACGCTAGAATTTAGAAGATTGAGGATGGATCTTATAGAAACGTACAAAATTCTTAAGGGGTTGGACAGGCTAGGTGCAGGAAGATTATTCCCGATGCTGGGGAAGTCCAGAACTAGCGGTCACAGTTTAAGGATAAGAGGGAAGTATTTTAGGACCAAGATGAGAAAATCATTTTTTACACAGAGAGTGGTGAATCTGTGGAATTCTCTGCCACAGAATGTAGTTGAGGCCAGTTCATTGGCTATATTTAAGAGGGAGTTAGATGTGGCCCTTGTGGCTAAAGGGATGAGGGGTATGGAGAGAAGGCAGAGATGGGATACTGAGTTGGATGATCAGCCATGATCATTTCGAATGGTGTTGCAGCTCCTGGCAGACCTCATTGAACGATTGGTACTGCGGTTGGATTCATACTGGAGAATCCACGATGCTGAGAAAGTAGTGAATAACACAGAGTGAGTTGGCCACACCGCAGGTAAAGGGTAAGCGGACAGAAATGTAACGGGTGCCCATTAGCTAGCGTAGCGGTAGGCAGGTAGTGCAGGAGTCCCCTGCGGAAATCTCCGTCTCATACCCTCTCATACCTAAACAGATATGCCATTTTGGATACTGTTGTGGGAGATGGCTAATCAGGGGAAGGCACCAGTAGCCAAGTTCATGGCACCATGGGTGGCACTGCGGCACAGGAGGGAAAAACGAGTGGAAGGGTAATAGTAATAGGAGATTCAATTGTAAGGGGAATAGATAGGCATTTCTGCGGCCGCAAACGAGACTCCAGGATGGTATGTTGCCTCTCTGGGGCAAGCGTCAGGGATGTCACTGAATGGCTGCAGAACATTCTGGAGGGGTAGGGTTAACAGCCAGTTGTCGTGGTGCACATTGGCACCAACGATATAGGTAAAACACGGGATGAGGACTTACAAGGTGAATTTAGGAGGTAGGAGATAAACTTAGAAGCAGGACCTCCAAGGTAATAATCTCGGGATTACTACCAGTGCCACGTGCTAGTCAGAGTAGAAATAGGAAGATATTTCGGATGAATACGTGGCTTGAAAAATTGTGCAAGGGGGAGGGATTAAAATTTCTAGGGTATTGGAACCAGTTCTGTGGGAGGTGGGACCAGTACAGACAGGACGGAGTTGTGTATAGGCCACCTAACAGTAGTAGTGGAGTTGGGGATGGCATCAAACAGAAAATTAGAAATGCGGCAACAAAGGTAAAACAGTTATAATGGGTGACTTTATTCCACATATAGATTGGGTGAATTAAATAGGCAGGGGTGCTGAGGAAGAGGATTTCTTGGAATGTATGCGGTATAGTTTTCTAAACCAACATGTAGAGGAACCAACGAGAGAGCAGGCTATTCTAGACTGGGTATTGAGTAACGAGGAAGGTTTAGTTAGCAGTCTTGTTGCGCGTGGCCCCTAGTGCAAGAGTGAGCATAGTATGGTTGAGTTATTCATTAGGGTGGAGAGTGACATTGTTAATTCAGAAACATGGGTTCTGAACTTAGAAAAGGAAACTTTGAGGGTATGAGACGTGAATTGGTCAAGATAGACTGACAATTGATTCTTAAAGGGTTGACGGTGGATATGCAATGGAAGGCATTTAAAAACTGCATGAATGAACTACAACAAGTGTTCATCCCATTTTGGCAAAATAATAAATGGGGGAATGTAGTGCATCCGCGGAGAACAAAGGTGATCAGGGATAGTATCAAAACAATAGATGAAACATTCAAATAAGCGAGAAAAAGCAGCCTACCAGAGGACTGGGAGAAACTCAGAGTCCAACATAGGAGGACAACGGGCTTAATTAGGTAAGTGAAAATAGATTGTGAAGGAAAACTGGCAGGGAATATTTAAACTGACTGCAAAAGCTTTTATAGATATGTGAAGAGAAAAAGATTAGTTAAAACAAATGTAGGCCCCTTGCAGTCAGCAACAGGTGAATTGATCATGGGGTACAAGGACATGGCAGAACAATTGAATAACAACTTTGGTTCTGTCTTCACTAAGGAAGACATAAATAATCTGCGGGGAATGGCAGGGGACCGGGGGTCAAATGCGATGGAGGAACTGAGTGAAATCCAGTAGTCGGGAAGTGGTGTTAGATAAATTGAATGGATTAAATGCCGATCAATCCCCAGGGCCAGATAGGCTGCATCCCAGAGTGCTTAAGGAAGTAGCCCCAGAAAATGTGGAAGCATTAGTGATAATTTTCGAAACTCTTTAGATTCTGGAGTAGTTCCTGAGGATTGGAGTGTATCAACCAATCAATCAATCAATCAAAACGTTATTGTCATTTGGAAATACACCGATATATGCAATTCTAAACGAAATTACGTCGCATTTGGCTCCCCGTGTAACACAAAATTAATCAGAAGGATAACATGGATAATAAGACTAAATTGATTTTTAAAAAGATTAAATAAACAATGGTGGCGGCCCATTAAATGGCAATCAAGAGTCTGATGGCGGTGCAACATAACTTTGAAAATAAATGGTTTTAGGACCTGGTGAGGGGTGTGTAAAGATACGAAGTAGGTATATCCCGTTTATCTTACTTTACTTTCTTATATCTTCTGTTCTCTATTTTTCTCTTTCTTTTTATTTGGTTTTCTTTTTAACTCTTTTTCGTGTTTTACGTTTCTACGGGTCTCCCTTGATCACTCTTTCACGCACTACCTATCCTACCTAACTCTCTCTACGTTCCTTCTTTATAAAGTATAAAACAAGAAGTGGTAGAGGAAATGTGTTATGTTATTTTTGGCTTATATCACTCTCATGTACATTACTTCTCATGAATAAAATATTGTAAAAAAAGAGTCTGATGGCTCGGGGGAAGAAGCTGTTGCAAAACCTGGCCGTTCTGCTCCTTATGCTACGATATATTTTGTCCGAGGGCAGCAGAGTGAACAGTCCATGATGGAGATGTGTGGGATCCTTTAGAATACTGCTGGCCTTAGACAAGCAACGTTTTCTCGCACCATTACCCTGCTGAGCTACTCCATCATTATCTGTTTATGTCCTTTATTCATCTATATTCTACGCTGTATTTTTATTCACCCCTCGTATAAACCTATATGCTGTATTGTTATATGCCCCTACCCACTCCAGATTCCATGCTGCCCGCTCCAGATTCTATAACTGGGACAGGGAATGTAGAAGTGTAGTAACACATTGAACAGCTGTTCATGAGGAACGTCAGCTGCAGAAACGAAGAACGATCAGTCGGTTCTAAAGCCAATAGTCAAAATGCTTCGCAAGTTACATGTTTCGTTTTGAACGTTCACTCGAACACAATCCACGCTACGCGACCTTGTTTTTCCACACGTCGAATCTCCCTCTCTTCATCTCTTCCGCACCTCCTACTCCAGAAGTTGTAATCCACCCCACTTCAGACATGTTCTTCCCGCACTGGAGACTGCCAATCGAATGCATGCAACCATTCTCCCTCTGCTCCACACTCCCTCCTACCTAAACCCGTAACACATTCTACCCCATTGCAGACTCATTTCCCAATCGACTCCAGACAATCATACTCCCGCCACTCTGTACTCTCTCTTACCTTACTCAGAATCTCGTATACATCAATCTAGACTTTTTCCCATTACAGACTCACTACACACTACACTCTGCACAAACCTAACCCACGCCTTCGTTCAATGACGATCTACACATCCCCCATTGCAAACTCCCTACTATCCCTCCCTCCCCCTCTCACTCCAGACTCCAAACTGTCCTTTAGTTGGTTTAGTTGAAGTTAGAGATACATCGTGTACACATGCATTTCGACCCAGCGAGTCCGCATATTATCACAATCCCTGCACATTACGGAAAATTTCCACTAACACCAAGCCAATTTTTCCTTCAACGCAATAGCACGACGTTGGTGTGTGGGCGGAAACCGACGCTCTCTGCAGAAACCCACGCAGGTCACGTGAAGAACGTGCAACCTCCGTACAGATAGCACCCGTAGTTTGGATCAAACACGGGTCTCCAGTGCTGCAAGCGCTGTTAGACATCCATTCTACCGCAGCGCCACCGTGCCTCCCATATCAACAGATCCCTTCACCATCATCACCCCAGGCCCTCGCCGCCCTCTCTCAGATCGCAAAAAATCCTCTCGAATCACGCTACTTTACCTTTCGCCCAATGGCAGGTAACTTTGGGGGAAGAACCTTGTCAGACGACGTTGATATTAATACCTGAGCTTGTATCCGGGGCTGTGGAGAAATTGTCAAGGGGATGTTTCTTTGTTGTGTCAAAATATTCCCGTTTTGGTAGAGAGGCTGGATCTGTAATAAATTAGGAGAAGGCAATTCTGGATGAGAAAGGCAATTCTGGATTTACTGTTGCGGAGAAGGCATATTTGGATTTAGTGTCGTGTAAGTAACCGGATTTGAAAAGGGAACTTGAGGTTAAGGAGCCATTAGGAATTAGTGACCATAATTTGATACGTTTTATTCTACAATTTGAGAGGGAGAAGGGCAAATCGGAGTTGTCAGTGTTACAGTTGAACAAAGGGGGTTGCGGGGGAGGAGGTGTTCAAAGTGGACTGGAAAGATACCAGGGATGACAGTGAAAAAACGATGGCAGGTATTTCTGGGAATAATACAGAAGGTGCAGGATCAGTTCATTCAAAAGAGGAAGAAAATTACAACGGGAGTAAGGGGCGACCGTGGCTGACAAGGGAAGTCAGCGACAGTATAAAAATAAAACGGAATAATTTCAACATAGCAAAGATGAGCGGGAAGCCAAAGGATTGTTCACGTCTAAGTAGCAACAGAATATAACTAAAAAGGCAATACGGGGAGATAAAATGAGGTACGAAGGTATGCTAGCCAACAATTTACTGGAGGATAGTAAAAGCTTATTTAGGTTTGTCAATAAGAAAAATAAATAAGACCAAAGTTGGACCCTTTAAGACTGAAAAAAGTGAATTTATTATGGGGAGCAAGAAAATGGCAGATGAGTTAAACAGGTACTTTGGATCCGTCTTCACTAAGGAGTACACAAACAATCGTCCATGTGTACTAGTGGACAGAGGACCAGAGGTGACGGTGAAACAAAAATAAATCCACATTAATGTGGATAAATGTGAGGTTATCCACTTTGATAGCAAAGACAGGAAGGCATATTATTATCATAAAAGTTGTCAAGTTAGGAAAAGAGGAAGAACAACGAGATCTGGGGTTCCGTTTATCAGTCAATGGAAGTAAGCATGCAGGTAGTGAAGATAGCGAATGGTAGGTTGGCCTTCATACAAGAGGAGTTGATTATATGAGCAAAGAGGTCCTCCTGCAGTTGTACAGGTCCCCAGTGAGACCACTTCTGCAGTATGTTGTGTATTTTTTTATCTGTAAATTTGAAGTATCCAATTTATTGCTATTTGGGGAGTGCAGCGCAGGTTCGGAAGGTTAACTGCAGGGGTGGCGGGATTGTCATGTGCTGAGAGAATGGTGCAGCTGTGCTGGTATGCGGGAATTTAGAAGGAGAGAGGTGATCTTAATGAAACATATAAGATTATTAAGGGCTTGGACACGTTAGAGGCAGGAAACGAGTTCCAGTAATTGTGGGGATGGGGTGTGAGTCCAGAATCAGAGGGTCACAATTTAGGAATAAGGGGTAAGCCATTTATAACGAAGATGCGGGAACACTTTTTCACATAGAGAGTTGTGAGTCAGTGGAATTATCTGGCTCAGAGGGCGGCGGAGGACGGTTCTCTGGATACTTTCAAGAAAGAACGAGATGGGGCTCTTAAAGATAGCAGAGTCAGGTGATACGGGGATAAGGCAGATACGGGCACTGATTGTGGTACATGATCACATTGTATGGCGGTGCTGGCTCGATGGGACTAATGTACCCAGGAATGTCCCACAGTCACATCTGTGGAGCCTTATAAGTCCCTGGGAACCATCATCTCCAAGGACATTAAGTGGGGGTCGACCGTCGATTCCACGGTCAATAAGGCCCAACAGAGTATGTACATCCTGCGGCAGCTGAGGAAGCACCATCTGCCACAGGCAATGATTGTCCAATTCTACACGGCCATCGTAGAGTCTGTTCTCACCTTCTCCATCATGGACTGGTTTGCCTCAGCCACCAGGCACGACACATGGAGGCTGCAGCGAATCGTCCGATCAGCAGAGAAGGTTATTGGCTGCAACCTTCCCTCCATTGATGAACGGTACATTGCAAGGGCCAGGAAGCGAGCTGGCAAGGCTCTGTACCTCCCATCCTGGTCAACAACTCTTCGAATCATTTCCCTCTGGAAGGCGTCTCCGGACTGTCAAAGCTGCCACAGCCTGACATAAAACAGTTTGTATCCACCTGTAGTTGCTCTACTCAATAGCCAAAAATCTGTAGCCTCCCTTCGATCTGGTATTGTGTTGGTTCACATGCTTGATCAATGGTGTTTTATCATTAATGTTTAGTGTTGTCTGAGACAATCGTGACTGTCACTGGATGTCATGTTGCATTAATTATTAAAGGTGAAATAGCGGCACATTTGGATTTCAGTAACAGGATCTGCCCGAGTCAGTATGGATTTGCGAAGGGGAAATCATGCTTGACTATTCTTCTGGAATTTTTTGAGAATTTAACTAGGAAATCGGGCAAGGTAGAGCCAGTGGATGTAGCGTACCTGGACTTTCAGAAAGCATTTGATAAGGACCCACATCGGCCATTAGTGGGCAAAATTAGGGCATGTGGTATTGGGGGTAGAGGGCTTACATGGATAGAAAATTGGTTGGCAGACAGGAAACAAAGTATAGGGATTAACGGGTATCTTGTGGAATGACAGGTAGTGACTAGTTGTGTACCGCAAGACTCGGTGCTGGACCACAGCTATTTACAATTTACATCAATGATTCAGGTGAAGGGATTGAAAGTAACATTAGCAATTTTGCAGATGACACAAAGCTGGGTGGCAGTTTGTACGGAGGATGCTTTGAGAATGCAGGGTGACTTGGCCAGGTCGGGTGAGTGGACAGATGCATGGTAGATGCAGTTTATTGTGGATAAATAGACAATGGACAATAGACAATAGGTGCAGTAGTAGGCCATTTGGCCCTCGAGCCCGCACTGCCATTCAATGTAAGGGACTGAAGTTTAGGGGTAACATGAGGGGGAACATCTTTACTCAGAGAGTGGTGGCTGTGTGGAATGAGCTTCCAGTGAAGGTGGTGGAGGCAGGTTAGTTTTTATCATTTAAAAATAAATTGGATAGTTATATGGATGGGAAAGGAATGGAGGGTTATGGTCTCAGCGCAGGTATATGGGACTAGGGGAGATTATGTGTTCGGCACGGACTAGAAGGGTCGAGATGGCCTGTTTCCGTGCTGTAATTGTTATATGGTTATATGGTCATATGGTTAATGTGATCATGGCTGATCATCGCATATCAGTACCCCATTCCTGCCTTCTCCCCATATCCCCATGACTCCCTTATTTTTAAGAGCCCTATCGAGCTCTGTCTTGTAAGCATCCAGAGAACCTGCCTCCACCGGCCTACGAGGCAGCTAATTCCACATTCACCACTCCTACCTCGTCTCCGTTCTAAACAGCTTACTCCTTATTTGTAAAATTTGGCCCCTGGTTCTGGACTCCCCAACATCGGGAACATGTTTCCTGCTTCTAGTGTGTACAAGCCCTTAACAATCTTATATGTTTCAATGGGAAACCCTCACATCCTTCTAAACTCTAAACGAGTGTACAAGCCCAGCTGTTCCATTCTCTCAGCATATGACAGTCTCGCCATTGCGGGAATTAACCTTGTAAACTTACGATGCATTCACTCAACAGCAATAATGTCCTTCCTCAAATTAGGGGACCAAAACTGCACACAATACCCCAGGTGTGGTCTCACTGGGGCTCTGTACAACTGCAGAAGGACATCGTTGCCCCCATATTCGATTCCTCTTGTTATATAGGCCAACATGCCAATCGCGGACTTCACTGTCTGCTGTACCTGCATGCTTACTTTCATACCTTACACGTCCTTATCAATGTATCTCCCTCTCCCTTGACACCAGTCTGGAGACGGGTCTCACCCAGAAAACTCACTACTTTCTTCTCTCCAGAGATTCTGCATGTTCCGGGTTCTACTCCGTATTTTTTTGGCTATGTACTTTATTCTTCTATATTCCACGCTGTATTGTTATTTATTCCTCTTATAAACTTCTATGCTGTATTGTTATACGCTCCTCCCCACTCCAGATTCTATGCTGTCCATTCCATATTATATACCTGAACTTGCAGACACTGCTGCGTCACCGGTCAAAGCCTGGCCAAAATCTGCGGCCGTTGCTCCCTGGGGTTCCAGAGTTGTGTCCTTCGGTGGAACTGCGAAGAAGAGAATGGAGGTTGGACGGGGAATGAAGAAGAGTAACAACACATTGAACAGCTGTTCACGAGGAACGTCAGCTGCAGAATCGAAGAACCATCAGTCGGTTCTAAAGCCAATAGCCAAAATAGTTCGCAAGTCACACGTTTGTACGCATCCCATTGGAAAGGCAGCATTCCAGTAGAGAAGGTATCGGAGGCGTTTCGGGTCGATACACCTCCTCAGCTTCCCATTCCTTGTCCCCGGGAATGCTGCCTGTCCCGCTGCGTTACTCCAGCATTTACTGTCTGGCCTCGGTTTAAACCAGCATATGTAGTACCTTCCTACACCACCCGTGGTCAGCATCGAACCCGGGACCCGGAGCACTGGCGCTGTTCGGCAGAAACTCCACGGATGCGCCCCCGTGTAGCCACTATCCTGGGTCCCTTTATTCCTTCCTGCAGTCATTCACGGCCCTGCACACTTTTAACTCGCATTCTCCACCATCCAGTCCCTGTTAACCATATAACCATATAGCCATATAACAATTACAGCACGGAAATAGGCCATCTCGGCCCTACAAGTCCGTGCCGAACAACGTTTCTCCCTTAGTCCCACCTGCCTGCACTCATGCCATAACCCTCCATTCCCTTCTCATCCATATGCCTATCCAATTTATTTTTAAATTATACCAATGAACCTGCCTCCACCACTTCCACTGGAAGCTAATTCCAAACCGCTACCACTCTCTGAGTAAAGAGGTTCCCCCTCATGTTACCCCTAAACTTCTGTCCCTTAATTCTGAAGTCATGTCCTCTTGTTTGAATCTTACCTATTCTCAAAAGGAAAAGCTGGTCCACATCAACTCTGTCTATCCCCCTCATAATTTTAAAGACCTCTATCAAGTCCCCCCTTAACCTTCTGCGCTCCAGAGAATAAAGACCTAACTTATTCAACCTTTCTCTGTAACTTAGTTGTTGAAACCCAGTCAACATTCTAGTAAATCTCCTCTGTACTCTCTATTTTGTTGACATCCTTCCTATAATTGGGCGACCAAAATTGTACACCATACTCCAGATTTGGTCTCACCAATGCCTAGTACAATTTTAACATTACATCACAGCTTCTATACGCAATGCTCTGATTTATAAAGGCTAGCATACCAAAAGCTTTATTTACCACCCTATCTATATGAGATTCCACCTTCAAGGAACTATGCACGGTTATTACCAGATCCCTCTGTTCAACTGTATTCTTCAATTCCCTACCATGTACGTCCTATTTTGAATTGTCCTGCCAAGGTGTAGCACCTCACATTTATCAGCATTAAACTCCATCTGTTCCCAAGTGTCTGAGGGTCATCAAACACATTATCCTCAAGCTCTCTCTACCTTCGTCCTGCACCCTCAATCGCCAGTCTCTCGTTCCCTACTTACCTCGCCTCCCCTCGTTCTACGCTCATTCCCTCCAATCTGAACCTCCACAGATCTCCCCTTTGCGCGTTGCCTCATTCCTTCAACCCACCCCCTCTATACCCACCAGTCTCCAAACAAAGCAGCCTCCTCCCTCTCTTCATTTCTTCCGCACTCCATACCCGCGCTCTTTCCACTCAATGTCCGCTCTTCATCACAACCCACCCCGCTCCTCCCCACTCCAGAAGTTGTAATCCACCTCACTTCAGACACTCACTTCCCGCACTCCAGACTGCCAATGGACTGCATGGAACCATTCTCCCTCTGCTCCACACTCCTCATACCAAAACCCATAACTTTTTCTAACCCATGGCGGAATCCTTTCCCAATCTAATCCAGCCAATCATACTCCCGCCATTCTATACTCTCTCCTACCTGACTCTGAATCTCTTATACCTCAATCTAGACCTTCTTCCGCTACAGATGCACCGCAGTCTACCCTCTTCACAATCCTAACCCTCTCGTTCGTTCACTGCCGACCCACTCATCCCCCATTACAAACTCCCTCCTGCATTTCCCCTCCTCACTCCAGACTCCGAATTGTCCTTTAGTTTGGTTTACTTTAAGTTGGAGATACAGCGCGGAAATATGCATGTCGACCCACCGAGTCCGCACTGATCAGCGATCCCCACATATTATCACAATCCTACGCACGCTAGGGACAATTTCCTCTAATACCAAGCCAATTTTACCTACAAAACTGTCCGACGGTGTAGTGTGAGAGGAAATCGAATTTCTCTGAAGAAGGACACGAGGAGAACGTACAAACTCCATTCAGCGAACACCCATACACTGGACCGAGCCGGGGCTCCAGTGCCGCAAGCGCTGATAGGCAGCCATCTACCGCTGCGGCATCGTGCCTCACGGATTATTTTTAAACAGATGCCTTCACCATCATCACCGCAGACCCTCTCCACCCTCTGTCAGATAGCACAAATCCTCTCGAATCGCACTACTTTACCCTTCGCCAAATGACAGGTAGCTTTGGGGGAAGAACCTTGTCCGAACAAGCCTATATTAATACCTGAGCTGGAATCCGGGGCTATGGAGAAATGATCTAGGGGTTCGGTCGGTGTGTCAACATATTCCCGTCTTGGTTGGGATTCTGGATCTGTCATAAAGATAGAGAAGGCAGTTCTCGATGAAAAGGCAATTCTGGATTTGTGTTGTGAAGAAGGCGATTCTCGAATTAGTCTTGTGTAATGAACCGGATTTGTTAAGGGAACATGAGGTTAAGGATCCATGAGGATGTAGTGACCATAATATGATAAGTTTGATTCTACTATTTAAGAGCGAGAATGGCAAATCGGAGTTGTCAGTATTATAGTTGAACAAAGGGGACTATGGGGCCATGAGAGAGAATGGCCAAAGATGACTGGAAAGTTGCCGTAGCTGGGATGACAGTGGAACAACAATGGCTGGTATTTCTGGGGATAATACAGGAGGTGCAGTATCAGTTCATTCCAAAGATGAATAAAGATTACAACGGGAGTAAGGGGCGATCGTGTTTGACAAGGGAAGTCAGGGACCGTATAAACATAAAAGGGAAGAAGCACAACATAGCAAAGATGAGCGGGAAACCAGAGTTTTGTGTCACGTTGTATGGGCAGCAGAAGATAACCAAATAGACAATACGGGGAGAAAAGGTGAGGAACGATGGTAATCTAGCCAAGAATATAAAGGATAGTAAAAACGTATTTAAGTATGTGAAGAGGACAAAAATAGTTAAGACCAAAGATGGACGCATGAAGGCTGAATAAGTTGAATTTATGATGGGGATCAAGGAAATGGCAGATGAGTTGAACAGGTACTTTGGATCCGTCTTTACTAAGAAGGACACAAACAATCTTCATTATGTACCAGTGGCCAGGGGATTTGAGGTGACGGAGGAACTGAAAGAAATCCAAATTTGTCAAGAAATAGTGTTGGTTAGACTGATGGGACTGATGGCCGATAAAACCCCAGGGCCTGATGGTCTGCATCCCAGGGTACTTAGGGAAGTGGCTCGGGAAATCGCAGATGCATTGTGATTATTTTATAATGTTCTATAGATTCAGGATCGGTTCCTGGGGATTGGGGGCTAGCTAATGTCATCCCACTTTTTATGAAAGGCGGAAGAGTGAAACAAGGAATTATAGACGACTTCGCCTGACATCGGTGGTGAGAAAGAGGTTGGAATTAATTGTAGAAACATAGAAACATAGAACATTGTAGAGCGTACAAGCCACGTCTATCCAGTCTTTCTTCATATGAAAGTCCTGACATCCCAGGAATCAATCTGGTGAACCTTCGCTGTCTTCTCTGTCTTTCCTCAGATTAGGAGAACAAAACTGTACGCAATACTCCAGGTGTGGTTTCACCAGGACCCTGTACAACTGCAGTAGAACCTCCCTGCTCCTATACTCGAATCTCATTGCTATGAATGCTAACATACCATTCGCTTTCTTCACTACCTGCTGCACCTGCATGCCTACTTTCAATGACTGGCGTACCATGACACCCAGGTCTCGTTGCATATCCCAATTTACCAATCGGCCACCATTCAGATAATAGTCTATTTTCTTGTTTTTGCCACCAAAAAGGATAACCTCACATTTATCCACATTATACTGCATCTGCCATGCATTTGCCCACTCACCCAGCCTATCCAAGTCACCTTGCAACCTCGCCGCAGCTAACACTGCCCCCCAGCTTCGTGTCATCCGCAAAGTTAGAGATGTTGCATTCAATTCCCTCGTCCAAATCATTAATATATATTGTAAATAGCTGTGGTCCCAGCACTGAGCCTTGCGTTACCCCACTCGTCACTGCCTGCCATTGTTGAAAAGGACCCGTTTACTCCTACTCTTTGCTTCCTGTCTGCCAGCCAGTTCTCTATCCACATCAATACTGAACCCCCAATACCGCGTGCTTTAAGTTTGTATACTAATCTCTTATGTGGGACCTTGTCGAAAGCCTTCTGAAAGTCCAGATATAATACAGTAGCTTTAACATGAGATGGCCAATGTTTAAAGCAGTGGTGCGGCTCAGGTTCATTTACAGGGAAGGTGCTGGGTGCCTGCAACGCGCTGCCAGGGGTCGTGATAGTTCAGATACTGGTCTAATATTCAAGCCTTTGAGATAGGCACATGCATATCAAGGAATAGAGGGTATGAATTAAGACCAGGTATAGTATGTTACTTTAACTTGACGTCATGTTTAGTTTAACATGTTAACATTAGTGTAACTTGACGTCATGCACAATGTGAGCCGCATGTCCTGTTCCTGGGTAGTAAGGAACTGCAGGTGCTGGTTTAACCCGAAAACTGACACAACAAGAGTCCGACTACATTTTATCTCTGTTGTTAGCTTCTCCACAGCCAACAATTCTACATTTTCCTTCATCTCCAATCCGTGTGTCCTATTTTCATACCTTACACTTCCTTATCAATGTATCTCCCTCTCCCCTGACAGTAATCCGGAGAAGGGTCTCACCCGGAACCTTCACCAATTTATTCTCTCCAGAGATGCTGCATGTCCCGCTGAGCTACTCAATCATTATCTGTTTATGTCCGTTATTCATCTATATTCTACGCTGTATTTTTATTTATCCTTCGTATAAACTTATATGCTGTATTGTTATATGCTCCTCCCCACTCCAGATTCTATGCTGCCCGCTTCAGATTGTATAACTGAACTTGCAGACACTGCTTTGTCACTGGTCAAACCCTAGCCAAAATCTGCAGCCGTTGCTCCCTGGGTTGTGTCCGTCGGTGGATCTGGGAAGAAGAGAATGGAGGTGGGACAGGGAATGTGGAAGTGTAGTAACACATTGAACAGCTGTTCATGAGGAACGTCAGCTGCAGAAACGAAGAACGATCAGTCCGTTCTAAAGCCAATAGTCAAAATGCTTCGCAAGTCACATGTCTCGTTTTGAACGTTCACTCGAACACAATCCACGCTACGCGACCTTGTTTTTCCACACGTCGAATCTTTCCTACATGACTTAATCCTTCTTTAGCTTAGTTTAGTTTAGTTCAGTTTAGTTTCGTTTAGTTTCGTTTAATTTAGTTTAGTTTAGTTTAATGTAGTTTAGTTTAGTTCTGTGCCCCGCTCCCTGCCATGCCTGCCCTTCACCGCACACGGTGGCTGAGACGGGCTTGCAAAATCATTAAGGATCCCTCACACCCCAACACTGGACTGTTTGCCCTCCTCCCATCAGAGAGGCGGTACAGGAGCCTCAGGTCTCGCACCAGCAGTCGAAGGAGCAGCTTCTTCCAAAACTCCATTACCCTGCTGAACTCACGGGCCCGGCGCTTGCCCCGCACCCCCCCCTTCTCATCAGTATTATTTATAGTTTACACAATCTACTGTTAAACTCTATTCACCCGATTATAGCACATGTTATTTTTCTATCTGTATATATTTATTTCCCTATGTACATAGATCAATATATTTTCATTTGTATATATTGTATAATCAGCATTTTACTATTTTGCACTCTGATTAACCATATAACCATATAACCATATATGGTTATTCTGGGAATAATACAGAAGGTGCAGGATCAGTTCATTCCAAAGAGGAAGAAAATTACAACGGGAGTAAGGGGCGACCGTGGCGGACAAGGGAATTCAGCGACAGTATAAAAATAAAACGGAATAATTTCAACATAGCAAAGATGAGCGGGAAGCCAAAGGATTTTTAACGTCTAAGGAGCAACAGAATATAACTTAAAAGGCAATACGGGGAGATAAAATGAGGTACGAAGGTAAGCTAGCCAACAATATAATGGAGTATAGTAAAACCTTCTTTAAGTTTGTCAAGAAGAGAAAAAAATAAGACCAAAGTTGAACCCTTTAAGACTGAAAAAAGTGAATTTATTATGGGGAGCAAGAAAATGTCAGATGAGTTAAACAGGTACTTTGGATCCGTCTTCACTAAGGAGTACACAAACAATCGTCCATGTGTACTAGTGGACAGAGGACCAGAGGTGACGGTGAAACAAAAATAAATCCACATTAATGTGGATAAATGTGAGGTTATCCACTTTGATAGCAAATATAGGAAGGCATATTATGATCATAAAAGTTGTCAAGTTAGGAAAAGGGGACGAACAACGAGATCTGGGGTTCCGTTTATCAGTCAATGGAAGTAAGCATGCAGGTAGTGAAGATAGCGAATGGTAGGTTGGCCTTATACAAGAGGAGTTGAGTATATGAGCAAAGAGGTCCTCCTGCAGTAGTACAGGTCCCCAGTGAGACCACTTCTGCAGTATTTTGTGAATTTTTTTATCTGCAAATTTGAGGTATCCAATGTCTTGCTATTTGGGGAGTGCAACGCAGGTTCGGAAGTTTAATTGCAGGAAGGAATATGCTGTCATATGCTGAGAGAATGGTGCAGCTGTGCTGGTATGCTGGAATTTAGAAGGAGAGAGGTGATCTTAATGAAACATATAAGATTATTAAGGGCTTGGACACGTTAGAGGCAGGAAACGAGTTCCAGTAATTGTGGGGGTGGGGTGTGGGTCCAGAAGCAGAGGGCCACAATTTAGGAATAAGGGGTAAACCATTTAGAGCGAAGCTGCGGGATCACTTTTTCACATAGAGAGTTGTGAGTCAGTGGAATTCTCTGGCTCAGAGGGCGGCGGAGGACGGTTCTCTGGATACTTTCAAGAAAGAACGAGATGGGGCTCTTAAAGATAGCAGAGTCAGGGGATAAGGGGAGAAGGCAGATACGGGCACTGATTGTGGTACATGATTGTAGGCCAACATGCCAATCGCGGACTTCACTGTCTGCTGTACCTGCATGCTTACTTTCATACCTTACACGTCCTTATCAATGTATCTCCCTCTCCCTTGACACCAGTCTAGAGAAGGGTCACACCCGGAACACTCACTAAGTTCTTCTCTCCAGTCATCATGCATGTTCCGGGTGCTACTCCGTATTTTTTGGTCTATGTACTTTATTCTTCTATATTCCACGCTATATTGTTATTTATTCCTCTTATAAACTTCTATGCTGTATTGTTATACGCTCCTCCCCACTCCAGATTCTATGCTGCCCACTCCAGATTATATACCTGAACTTGCAGACACTGCTGCGTCACCGGTCAAACCCTGGCGAAAATCTGCGGCCGTTGCTCCCTGGGGTTCCAGAGTTGTGTCCTTCGGTGGAACTGCGAAGAAGAGAATGGAGGTTGGACGGGGAATGCAGAAGAGTAACAACACATTGAACAGCTGTTCACGAGGAACGTCAGCTGCAGAAACGAAGAACCATCAGTCGGTTCTAAAGCCAATAGCCAAAATAGTTCGCAAGTCACACGTTTGTACGCATCCCATTGGAAAGGCAGCATTCCAGGAGAGAAGATATCGGTGACGTTTCGGGTCGCGACACCTCCTCAGCTTCCCATTCCTTGTCCCCGGGAATGCTGCCTGTCCCGCTGCGTTACTCCAGCATTTTCTGTCTAGCCTCGGTTGAAACCAGCATATGTAGTACCTTCCTACACCACTCGTGGTCAGCATCGAACCCGGGACCCGGAGCACTGGCGCTGTTCGGCAGCAACTCCACGGCTGCGCCCCCGTGTAGCCACTATCCTGGGTCCCTTTATTCCTTCCTGCAGTCATTCACGGCCCTGCACACTTTTAACTCGCATTCTCCACCATCCGGTCCCTGTTAACCATATAACCATATAACCTTATAACAATTCCAGCACGGAAACAGGCCATCTCGGCCCTACAAGTCCGTGCCGAACAACTTTTTTCCCTTAGTCCCACCTCCCTGCACTCATACCATAACCCTCCATTCCCTTTTCATCCATATGCCTATCCAATTTATTTTTTAATGATACCAACTAACCTGCCTCCACCACTTCCACTGGAAACTCATTCGACACCGCTACCACTCTCTGAGTAAAGAAGTTCCCCCTCATGTTACCCCTAAACGTCTGTCCCTTAATTATGAAGTCATGTCCTCTTGTTTGAATCGTCCCTATTCTCAAAGGGAAAAGCTGGTCCACATCAACTCTGTCTATCCCTCTCATCATTTTGAAGACCTCTATCAAGTCCCCCCTTAACATTTTGCGCTCCAGAGAATAAAGACCTAACCTATTCAACCTTTCTCTGTAACTTAGTTGTTGAAACCCAGGCAACATTCTAGTAAATCTCCTCTGTACTCTCTCTATTTTGTTCACATCCTTCCTATAATTGGGCGACCAAAATTGTACACCATACTACAGATTTGGTGTCACCAATGCCTTGTACAATTTTAACATTACATCACAGCTTCTATACACAATGCTCTGATTTATAAAGGCTAGCATTCCAAAAGCTTTCTTTACCACCCTATCTATATGAGATTCCACCTTCAAGGATCTATGCATGGTTATTCCCAGATCCCTCTGTTCAACTGTATTCTTCAATTCCCTACCATTTACCATGTAGGTCCTATTTTGAAGTGTCCTGCCAAGGTGTAGCACCTCACATTTATCAGTATTAAACTCCATCTGTTCCCAAGTGTCTGCGGGTCATCAAAACACATTATCCTCAAGCACTCTCTACCTTCGTCCTGCACCCTCAATCGCCAGTCTCTCGTTCCCTCCTTACCTCGCCTTCCCTCCTTACCTCGCCTTCCCTCCTTCTATGCTCATTCCCTCCAATCCGAACCTCCACAGATTTCCCCTTTGCGCGTTGCCTCATTCCTTCAACCCACCCCCTCCTTACCCACCAGTCTCCAAACAAAGCAGCCTCCTCCCTCTCTTCATTTCTTCCGCACTCCATACCCGCGCTCTTTCCACTCAATGTCCCCTCTTCATCACAACCCACCCCGCTCTTCCCCACTCCAGAAGTTGTAATCCACCTCACTTCAGACACTCACTTCCCGCACTCCAGACTGCCAATGGACTGCATGCAACCATTCTCCCTCTGCTCCACACTCCCTCCTACCAAAACCCATAACATTTTCTACTCCATTGCAGAATCCTTTCCCAATCTAATCCAGCCAATCATACTCCCGCCACTCTATACTCTCTCCTACCTGACTCTGAATCTCTTATACCTCAATCTAGACCTTCTCCCACTACAGATGCACCGCAGTCTACCCTCTGCACAATTCTAACCCTCTCGTTCGTTCACTGCCGACCCACTCATCCCCCATTACAAACGTCCTCTTTCATTTCCCCCTCCTCACTCCAGACTCCGAATTGTCCTTTAATTTGGTTTACTTTAAGTTGGAGATACAGCGCGGAAATATGCATTTCGACCCACCGAGTCCGCACTGATCAGCGATCCCCACATATTATCACAATCCTACGCACGCTAGGGACAATTTCCTCTAATACCAAGCCAATTTTACCTACAAAACTGTCCGACGGTGTAGTGTGAGAGGAAATCGAATTTCTCTGAAGAAGGACACGAGGAGAACGTACAAACTCCGTTCAGCGAACACCCATACACTGGACCGAGCCGGGGCTCCTGTGCCGCAAGAGCTCATAGGCAGCCATCTACCGCTGCGGCATCGTGCCTCACAGATTCTTTTTAAACATATTCCTTCACCATCATCACCGCAGACCCTCTCCGATCTGTCAGATAGCACAAATCCTCTCTAATCACACTACTTTACCTTTCGCCAATTGACAGGTAGCTTTGGGGGAAGAACCTTGTCCGAACAAGCCTATATTAATACCTGAGCTGGAATCCGGGGCTATGGAGTAATTATCTAGGGGTTCGGTCGGTGTGTCAACATATTCCCGTCTTGGTTGGGATTCTGGATCTGTAATAAAGAAAGAGAAGGCAGTTATCGATGGAAAGGCAATTCTGGATTTGTGTTGTGAAGAAGGCGATTATCGTATTAGTCTTGTGTAATGAACCGGATTTGTTAAGGGAACATGAGGTTAAGGAGCCATGAGGATGTAGTGACCATAATATGATAAGTTTGATTCTACTATTTAAGAGCGTGAATGGAAAATCGGAGTTGTCAGTATTATAGTTGAACAAAGGGGACTATCGGGCCTTGAGGGAGAATGGCCAAAGAAGACTGGAAAGTTGCCGTAGCTGGGAACACAGTGGAATAACAATGGCTGGTATTTCTGGGGATAATACAGAATGTGCAGTATCAGTTCATTCCAAATATGAATACAGATTGCAACGGGAGTAAGGGGCGATCGTGTTTGACAAGGGAAGTCAGGGACCGCATAAACATAAAATATAAGAAGCACAACACAGCAAAGGTGAGCGGGAAACCAGAGTGTTGTGTCACGTTGTATGGGCAGCAGAAGATAACCAAATAGACAATACGGGGAGAAAATGTGAGGTGCGATGGTAATCTAGCCAAGAATATAAAGGATAGTAAAAACGTATTTAAGTATGTGAAGAGGACAGAAATAGTTAAGACCAAAGATGGACGCATGAAGGCTGAATAAATTGAATTTATGATGGGGATCAAGGAAATGGC
This sequence comes from Amblyraja radiata, assembly GCF_010909765.2. Taxonomy (NCBI): domain Eukaryota; kingdom Metazoa; phylum Chordata; class Chondrichthyes; order Rajiformes; family Rajidae; genus Amblyraja; species Amblyraja radiata. The sequence continues at coordinate 53,994 of NW_022630097.1, forward strand.
AGATGAGTTGAACAGGTACTTTGGATCCGTCTTTACTAAGAAGGACACAAACAATCTTCATTATGTACCAGTGGCCAGGGGATTTGGGGTGACGGAGGAACTGAAAGAAATCCAAATTAGTCAAGAAATGGTGTTGGGTAGACTGATGGGACTGAAGGCTGATAAAGCCCCAGGGCCTGATGGTCTGCATCCCATGGTACTTAGGGAAATGGCTCGGGAAATCGTAGAGGCATTGTGATTATTTTACAATGTTCTATAGATTCAGGATCATTTCCTGGGGATTGGTGGCTAGCTAATGTCATCCCACTTTTTAGGAAAGGCGGAAGAGTGAAACAAGGAATTATAGACGACTTCGCCTGACATCGGAGGTGAGAAAGAGGCTGGAATTAATTATAGAAACATAGAAACATAAAACATTGTAGGGAGTACAAGCCAAGTCTATCCAGTCTTTCTTCAAATGAAAGTCCTGACATCCCTGGAATCAGTCTGGTGAACCTTCTCTGTACTCCCTCTATGGCAAGAATGTATTTCCTCAGATTAGGAGAACAAAACTGTACGCAATACTCCAGGTGTGGTTTCACCAGGACCCTGTACAACTGCAGTAGAACCTCCCTGCTCCTATACTCGAATCTCATTACTATGAATGCTAACATACCATTCGCTTTCTTCACTACCTGCTGCACCTGCATGCCTACTTTCAATGACTGGTGTACCATGACACCCAGGTCTCGTTGCATATCCCAATTTACCAATCGGCCACCATTCAGATAATAGTCTATTTTCTTGTTTTTGCCACCAAAAAGGATAACCTCACATTTATCCACATTATACTGCATCGGCCATGCATTTGCCCACTCACCCAGCCTATCCAAGTCACCTTGCAACCTCCTCGCAGCTAACACTGCCCCCCAGCTTCGTGTCATCCGCAAAGTTAGAGATGTTGCATTCAATTCCCTCGTCCAAATCATTAATATATATTGTAAATAGCTGGGGTCCCTGCACTGAGCCTTGCGTTAGCCCACTCGTCACTGCCTGCCATTGTTGAAAAGGACCCGTTTACTCCTACTCTTTGCTTCCTGTCTGCCAGCCAGTTCTCTATCCACATCAATACTGAACCCCAAATACCGCGTGCTTTAAGTTTGTATACTAATCTCTTATGTGGGACCTTGTCGAAAGCCTTCTGAAAGTCCAGATATAACACATCCACTGTTCTCCCTTATCCACTCTACTTGTTACATCCTCGAAATATTCTATAAGATTCGTATGACATGATTTACCTATTATAAATCCATGCTGACTTTGTCCAATGATTTCACCACTTTTCAATGTGCTGCTATCCCATCTCTAATAACTGACTCTGGCAGCTTCCCCACTACCGATGTTAGACTAACTGATCTGTAATTTCCCATTTCTTTCTCCCTCCCTTTTTAAAAATTGGGGTTACATTAGATCCCCTCCAATCCTCAGGAACTAGTCCAGAATCTAAAGAGTTTTGAAAAATTATCACTAATGCATCCACTATTTCTGCGGCTACTTCCTTAAGTACTCTGCGATGCAGCCGATCTGGATGAAATATGAAATAGCGGATGATGATGAAATAGCGGCACATTTGGATTGCAGTGACAGGATCGGTCCGAGTCAGTATGGACATTTCGCTTGAGCATTTTACATACCAGCGGTATAAACAATAGACGATAGACAATAGAGTAAAGGTGAAGGAGTAGGCCATTCGGCTCTTTGAGCGAGCACCGCCATTCAATGTGATCATGGCTGATCATCCCCAATCAGTTCTCCGTTCCTGCCTTCTCCCCATACCCCCTGACTCCGCTATTTTAAGAGCTCTTTCTAGCTCTCTCTTGAAAGCATCCAGAGAATCTGCCTCCACCGCCCTGTGAGACAGAGAGTTCCACAGACTCACCACTCTCAGTGAATATGAACATCTCTAGCTTCATGTAACCTGTGATTTCCCTCACTCACCGTTACTCCCCCTTCCCAGTTTTCCGACCAGTCTGACTCCCAGTACATTTTGCCTCGTTTCATTTGTTGGTACCTTTTCCCAGGTAACAATGATATATTCTAGAAGAATCAAATACACAGGACAAGATGTTAAGAAGTCCCTTGTGCCAATAGGTGGGGAGCATTTCACGACATTCGTTGATTGTTGAGAGTGGTAGACGCTCAACATCTGTGGGGGGGGGGGGGGGGGGGGGGGGGGGGGGGGGGGAGTGGATACGTATATCTTGGCCTGGGTAACCTTTAGGACAGTTGGGCACAGGACACATCATCAGTAGTGTACCCTTGCATCACTGGGTGTTTCGGCCTTTTATCACTATACACCCTCCACAAGGGCGGCCCGCTGCAGGATGATCAGCCCTCAGCGCGTGTCCCGTGTCAAACCGTCCCAAAGATTCACCCTGAAATACTTGGGGCCCAGCATGGATCTTTCCGCTTGAGCCAAATCCACCGGCTGCTTCTTTCAGCCGCCTCTGAGAGTGATCTTATGGTCTTCCGCAGAGCCTGACCGTGGATTCCAAGCTCCTTCAGCAGTCTGATGGTAGATGACGCAACAAATCCTCTGCATCCCACTTCAACTGGATAGACTTTGGTGTTCCAGCCACGCTGCGTTGCCTCTGCTGCAAGCTCTGCGTAATGCAGCTTCTTACGCTCATAGGCCTCCTCAACAGAGTTCTCCCATGGAACTGTGAGCTCTATGATGTAAGCAGTCTTCTGTGAAGGGGACCAGAACACCAAGTCTGGCCTGAGGTTGGTGGAAGCAATTTCAGGTGGAAAAACTAGTTGTCGGCCAATGTCCGCCAGCATCCTCCAGTCGCGGGCCCTGCATAGGTTTCCTTCTTCTGATCTGGTGGAAGGATGTTTAGATGTTTTCTGTCCTTCTCGGACAAAGGTTGTTGCCCTTAGGGGGAGGGGGTTGCTTGCTCTCGGAGGCAAGGAGTTGGTCGCACACCGCCTGTTCTCAAGGGCTGATGCCAGGCTTTTTAGTACCTGATTATGCCGCCACGTGTATCTCCCTTGCGTGAGGCTGGTCTTGCAGCCTACCATGATGTGTTTGAGGGTCGCTGGAGTTGGGCAGAGGGCACAGGTTGGATCCTCGCCGTACCACTGATGGAGGTTCTTTGGTGATGGAAGCACGTCATAAGTCGCTCTGATGATGAAGCTGATCTTGCTTGCTTCCATTTCCCATAGTTCTTTCCAGCTGATCTTCCTCCGCTCCACACCTTCCCACTGCATCCATTGCCCCTGTTTGGCAAGAGAGACCGCCTTTGCACTTCTTGCGGCCTCCTCTTGTCGCCGCACCTCCTCGACCACCAATGTCCTCCGCTCTGATGTTGTGGCCTTTCGCCAAGTTGGTTTACTTGTCGTAAGGCCAAAGCCTCCTCTTCCCTGCTGGACTTGCCCCACGATGTCTTTGTATCTCAGGGCTGATGAAGCTTGCTGTAATGCATCAGATGGCGTCCACTTCCGGCCAGTTACTAGGGGCGGCGCAACAGCACTGATGGTCTTGTCTCTAGAGTCCCTCAGTGTCATCTGAAGTCTTACTTTAGAACACTTGTATTCCTCTGTTAGACTAGTGAGAGGTAGTTCCAGGACCCCTTTGCCATATAGGCCGATGTTAGTTAGACATCGTGGGACCCCGAGCCATTTCTTCGCGTATGAAGTTATGGTTCGCTCCATCTTCTCCACAGTTGTTATTGGGGCTTCATAAATGGTCAGTGGCCACATTGTCCGAGGAAGGAGTCCAAACTGTAGGCACCAGAGCTTCAGTTTCCCAGGCAGTAGGGTCTGATTGATGTTCTCCAGGCCATTGACAATTTCTTGCCTTAGTTGTTCCACCTGCTCTTTATCCTTGAGACTTGCATTGTACCATCTGCCCAGGCTTTTAACTGGCTGTTCAGACACTGTTGGTATAGGGTCGTCACCGATACAGAACCTTGTGTCTCTAAGCACCCCCTTGACTATGGAGATGCTTCGAGATTTACATGGTTTGATCTTCATTCGGGCCCACTTGATGTTCTCCTGCAGCTTTCCAAGTAGCCGCTTGGTGCATGCTGCAGTAGTGGTTAGTGTGGTCATGTCGTCCATGTATGCCCTGATGGGTGGCAGACGGAGCCCAGCCCTGGTTCGTTCACCGCCCACCACCCATTTTGAGGCCCTGATGATGACTTCCATGGCCATTGTAAAGGCCAAGGGTGAGACTGTGCAGCCTGCCATGATGCCTACTTCCAAGCGCTGCCATGTTGTACTGAAGTCAGCTGTTGTGAAGCACAGCTGCAGGTCTTGGAAATAGCTCTTGACCAGTGTGGTGATGAGCTCTGGTACATGGAAAAAGGCAAAAGATTCCCAAAGGAGTTCATGGGGAACTGAACCAAATGCATTGGCCAGATCGAGGAAGATCACATGTAGGTCTCTCTTCTCCTTCTTAGCTGCTTGGATCTGGTGCCAGATCATGCTTGTATGCTCCAAGCAGCCCGAAAATCCTGGAATTCCTGCTTTCTGTACAGATGTATCAATGTACTTGTTTGTTACCAGATAGGTGGACAGCCTTTGTGATACAATGCTGAAAAAGATTTTTCCCTCGACGTTGAGGAGACATATTGGCCGGAATTGGCTGATGTCTGACGCATTCTTTTCTTTAGGTATTAGCACGCCGCCGGCCCTTCGCCACGCCTTAGGTATTGTTTGCTTCTTCCACACCACCCTCATGAGCTTCCATAGAAAGCGTAACACATCCGGTGCGTTCTTGTAGAGCTTGTATGGTACTCCATTTGGCCCCGGAGCTGATGCTGCTCTTGCTCGCCGGACAGTGTTCTCTACCTCTTTCCATCTTGGAGGGCTGGTGTCCAGGTTGAATTCAGGTGGTTGAATAGGCGGGATGTCATGTGGGATGACTAACTGCTCATGCCTTTTCGTGTCTTGGTGGGCCTTTTCCAGGTGTTCCTCCAATTCCCGTTTTGATGTTTTCAAAGTTCCACTTTTTTCCTTTGCGAAGAGGTCTTTGATGAACTTGAAAGGGTCTTTGTAGAACCGTGTTCTTGTGTGTTCTTTCTTCCTGCGAAGTTTCCTCAAGTTCTCTGCTTTTCGCAAGGTTGCCAATCGGCTCTTGATGTCCTCTTGGAGTAGCATGAGACCTTCTCTCTCTGCCTCAGTTGCTTTTTTCCATTGCTTTTTCAACTGTCTCCTCTCTCTGATTAGCCTCTCGATCTCCTGCTGCCTCCTAGACTTGATTGGTGTTGGTAATTTCTTTCCACCTCTCCCTTTACTCACCCCAAACCGTTCTTCTCCATAGCTGTAGATTGTGTTGCCCATCCTTTCAAGCTTTTCCACTGCTGTGCCCGCTTGTTGCTCCAAGATATGTATAAGGTCACTGTTGACCGTCTCCCACTCTTTCTTTTCAACAGCTTTGGGCCATTTCACTCCAGGTTTGTGCCCTTTGATCTTTCCCTCCAATGGAGGTCTTTGTCGTTGTTGCGTGGGCTCCTCCACCGGCATTTCTGTGCTTGTATCACCCTCTTCAGTGACATGGGTGCTGATGCTCTGCGAACTTTGGTTTGAGTCCTGTCGCTGTGCTTCACTCGACTGATTTGACTGGTTGCTTCGTAAGAAGTACTGGTCAATGCGAGGCCCATGTCTCTGCTCTCTCAAGCACTTTTTCCTCCCTTGGTGGATCTTCAAGCCCTTCACTGATGTAATTTTCTCCCAACCACAAATGCACACCTGAAGTTTGTGTCCCGCAGCTGTTGTGGATGTCTCATGTGCCATGCTCTCCTTGTCAGTAGTCGTTTCCGTTCCTTGGTCTGTAACCGTGTTATCAATCGGTGAGCCATCTTCCGCCCCCGCTCTCGCAGGCTCTAGGGGTATTCTCTTTAATTTACTTTTAGTAGCATTTAGCGGGTGTCTCCAACTAACTGAAACAGCGTTGGGGACTGCTATCATGGGTAGCTAGCCCATGACGGCCCCAGTGGGGTCTGTTCCCTCCTGTCAGCTGTCTCTCCAAGCTGTCACGTGGACTTTCCCATGTTGTCAGCTGTCCTTTCACAGCAGTCACTGGACGAGTCCAGATTATCAGAATCAAATACACAGGACAAGATGTTAAGAAGTCCCTTGTGCCAATAGGTGGGGAGCATTTCACGACATTCGTTGATTGTTGAGAGTGGTAGACGCTCAACATCTGTGGGGGGGGGGGCGGGGGGGGGGGGGGGGGTGGGGGAGTGGATACGTATATCTTGGCCTGGGTAACCTTTAAGACAGTTGGGCACAGGACACATCATCAGTAGTGTACCCTTGCATCACTGGGTGTTTCGGCCTTTTATCACTATACACCCTCCACAAGGGCGGCCCGCTGCAGGCTGATCAGCCCTCAGCGCGTGTCCCGTGTCAAACCGTCCCAAAGATTCACCCTGAAATACTTGGGGCCCAGCATGGATCTTTCCGCTTGAGCCAAATCCACCGGCTGCTTCTTTCAGCCGCCTCTGAGAGTGATCTTATGGTCTTCCGCAGAGCCTGACCGTGGATTCCAAGCTCCTTCAGCAGTCTGATGGTAGATGACGCAACAAATCCTCTGCATCCCACTTCAACTGGATAGACTTTGGTGTTCCAGCCACGCTGCGTTGCCTCTGCTGCAAGCTCTGCGTAATGCAGCTTCTTACGCTCATAGGCCTCCTCAACAGAGTTCTCCCATGGAACTGTGAGCTCTATGATGTAAGCAGTCTTCTGTGAAGGGGACCAGAACACCAAGTCTGGCCTGAGGTTGGTGGAAGCAATTTCAGGTGGAAAAACTAGTTGTCGGCCAATGTCCGCCAGCATCCTCCAGTCGCGGGCCCTACATTTTCATTGATCTGTATTTCCTTTGTCCTGTTTTCACACCATCCCCATCCTTATCCATGTACCTCCTTTTCCCCTGATATCATTCTGAAGAATGTTTTCGACCCGAAACGTCACTCATTGCTTCTCTCCAGAGACACTGCCTGTCCCATTGAGTTGGTCCAACATGTGATGTCTATCTTTGAATGGGTTGGTACACTTTACATGAATCACCAAATTCGGCTGAGCTGCGGATAGCGAGTTATGTTGTCAGCAGAGACAGCGGGATATAGAATAGCTACATAAATTGGCGAAAACATAGCGGATGGATATTAGTCTCAGCAAGTTGCATTTTGGGGGGAAATCGGATGTAAGGGGAAAGTATACAGTGAATGCAACCCTTCGTTGATGCACAGAGGTGACTTGAGGCCCACGTCCACATCTCCATGGAAGTTTCCACAGAAACGGTGGAAAATCTGTATGATATTTCGTTGCCGTCGTCTGTCAGGGCATTGATGACAAAGATTCATAGAACTTTACTTGCGTTCGACTTGGAGCCGCTTGTGCGGTGCTGTACAGCACATGGCAGGAATGATGAGAAAACTTTGGAAAGGATGCACACTAAGTTTGTCAGCATGCTGCATGTATTCGAGGCGATAGGGAGAGGCTGGGAAGACATACAGTGTTGGCTCCGGAGGTCGGAGATGAAAGGGAAACGAGATAAAATTATGTAAAACTACGAGAGAAATTGATAGGTTAGGCAGTCAGAATTTATTTTGCAACAGAGTAGAAATGTCAAAGACTTGAGGGCATACAGTAATTTTAACATGAGATGGCCAATGTTTAAAGCAGTGGTGCGGCTCAGGTTCATTTACAGGGAAGGTGCTGGGTGCCTGGAACGGGCTGCTAGGGTGTCGTGATAGTTCAGATACGGGTCTAATATTCAAGCCTTTGAGATAGGCACATGCATATCAAGGAATAGAGGGTATGAATTAAGTGCAGGTACAGTATGTTACTTTAACTTGACGTCATGTTTAGTTTAACATGTTAAAATTAGTGGAACTTGACGTCATGCTCAATGTGAGCCGCATGTCCTGTTCCTGGGTAGTAAGGAACTGCAGATGCTGGTTTAAACCGAAAACTGACACAAGAGTCCGACTGCATTTTATCTCTGTAGTTAGCTTCTCCCCAGCCAACAATTCTACATTTTCCTTCATCTCCAATCCGTGTGTCCTATTTTCATATCTTACACTTCCTTATCAATGTATCACCCTCTCCCCTGACAGTAATCCGAAGAAGGGTCTCACCCGGAACCTTCACCAATTTCTTCTCTCCAGAGATGCTGCATGTCCCGCTGAGCTAGTCCATCGTTATCTGTTTATGTCCGTTATTCATCTCTATTCTACGCTGTATTTTTTTTTACCCCTCGTATAACGTATAGGCTGTATTGTTATATGCTCCTCCCCACTCCAGATTCTATGCTGCCCGCTCCAGATTCTATAACTGAACTTGCAGACAGTGCTTTGTCACTGGTCAAACCCTGGGCAAAATCTGCAGCCGTTGCTCCCTGGGTTGTGTCCGTCGGTGGATCTGGGAAGAAGAGAATGGAGGTGGGACAGGGAATGTAGAAGTGTAGTAACACATTGAACAGCTGTTCATGAGGAACGTCAGCTGCAGAAACGAAGAACGATCAGTCGGTTCTAAAGCCAATAGTCAAAATGCTTCGCAAGTCACATGTCTCGTTTTGAACGTTCACTCGAACACAATCCACGCTACGCGACCTTGTTTTTCCACACGTCGAATCGTTCTTACATGACTTAATCCTTCTTTAGTTTAGTTTAGTTTAGTTCAGTTTAGTTTCGTTTAGTTTCGTTTCATTTAGTTTAGTTTAGTTTAATGTAGTTTAGTTTTGTTCTGTGCCCCGCTCCCTGCCATGCCTGCCCTTCACCGCACACGGTGGCTGAGGCGGGCTTGCAAAATCATTAATGATCCCTCACACCCCAACACTGGACTGTTTGCCCTCCTCCCATCTGGGAGGCGGTACAGGAGCCTCAGGTCTCGCACCAGCAGTCGAAGGAGCAGCTTCTTCCAAAACACCATTACCCTGCTGAACTCACAGGGCCCGGCGCTTGCCCCGCTCCCCCCCTTCTCATCAGTATTATTTATAGTTTACACAATCTACTGTTAAACTGTATTCACCCGACTATAGCACATGTTATTCTTCTATCTGTATATATTTATTTCCCTTTGTACATAGATCAATATATTTTCATTTGTATATATTGTTTTAATCAGCATTTTACTACTTTGCACTCTGATTAGATGCAACACTGCATTTCATTGTACTTGTATTTGTGCAATGACAATACAATTGAATCTAATCCAATCTAATCTAACGTTTAGTTTAGTTTATAGATGCACCGCGTAAACAGGCCATTCAATCCACCGAGGCCTCACCGACCTTGGGTTAATTTTACATCCACACATTCTTCACCATCCAGTCCCTGTTCCCAAGTGTCTGCGAGTCATCTAACACATTATCCTCAAGTTCTCTCTTTATCTTGGTCCTGCACCCTCAATCTCCAATCTCTTGTTCCCTCCTTACCTCGCCTTCCCTCCATCTGCACTCATTCCCGCCAATCCGAACCTCCACATATTTCCCTTTGGCGCCTTCCCTCATTCCTTCCTCACCCCCTCCATACACACCAGTCTCCAACCAAGGCAGCCTCCTCCCTCTCTTCATCTCTTCTGCACTCCATACCCTCGCTCTTTTCACTCAATATCCGCTCTTCATCACAACCCATCCCGCACCTCCTACTCCAGAAGTTGTAATCCACCCCACTTCAGACACGTTCTTCCAGCACTGCAGACTGCCAATCGAACCTAAACCCGTAACACTTTCTACCCCATTGCAGACTACTTTCCCAATCGACTCCAGACAATCATACTCCCGCCACTCTGTACTCTCTCTTACCTAACTCTGAATCTCGTATACATCAATCTAGACTTTCTCCCACTACAGACTCACTACACACTTCCCTCTGCACAATCCTAACCCACGCCTTCGTTCAATGACGATCTACTCATCCCCCATTACAAACGACCTACTATCCCTCCCTCCCCCCCCTCCCCGCCCTCACTCCAGACGCCGAACTGTCCTTTAGTTTGGTTTAGTTGAAGTTAGAGATATATCGTGTACACATGCATTTCGACCCACCGAGTCCGCATATTATCACAATCCTACGCACATTATGGAAAATTTCCACTAACACCAAGCCAATGTTACCTTCAACGCAATAGCACGACGTTGGAGTGTGGGCGGAAACCGACGCTTTCTGCAGAAACCCACGCAGCTCACGTGAAGAACATGCAACATCCGTACAGATAGCACCCATAGTTTGGATCAAACACGGGTCTCCAGTGCTGCAAGTGCTGTTAGACGTCCATTCTACCGCAGCGCCACCGTGCCTCCCATTACAACAGATTCCTTCACCATCATCACCCCAGACCTTCGCCGCCCACTCTCAGATCGCAAAAAATCCTCTCGAATCACGCTACTTTACCTTTCGCCCAATGGCAGGTAACTTTGGGGGAAGAACCTTGTCAGACCTTCTTCACCAAGTTCTTCGAGAGGCTGGATGAGAAGGCCTTTCTGGATTTACTGTTGCGGAGAAGGCATATTTGGATTTAGTGTCGTGTATGGAACCGGATTTGAAAAGGGAACTTGAGGTTAAGGAGCCATTAGGAATTAGTGACCATAATTTGATACGGTTTATTCTACAATTTGAGAGGGAGAAGGGTAAATCGGAGTTGTCAGTGTTTCAGTTGAACAAAGGGGGTTGTGGGGGAGGAGATGTTCAAAGTGGATCTGGGGTTCCGTTTATCAGTCAATGGAAGTAAGCATGCAGGTAGTGAAGATAGCGAATGGTAGGTTGGGCTTCATACAAGAGGAGTTGATTATATGAGCAAATAGGTCCTCCTGCAGTTGTACCGGTCCCTAGTTAGACCATTTCTGCAGTATTTTGTGTATTTTTTTATCTGCAAATTTGAGGTTTCCAATTTCTTGCTATTTGGGGAGTGCAGCGCAGGTTCGGAAGGTTAACTGCAGGGGTGGCGTGATTGTCATATGCTGAGAGAATGGTGCATCTGTGCTGGTATGCTGAAATTTGGAAGGAGAGAGGTGATCTTAATGAAACATATAAGATTATTAAGGGCTTGGACACGTTAGAGGCAGGAAACGAGTTCCAGTAATTGTGGGGGTGGGGTGCGGCTCCAGAAGCAGAGGGCCACAATTTAGGAATAAGGGGTAAGCCATTTAGAACGAAGTTGCGGGAACACTTTTTCACATAGAGGGTTGTGAGTCAGTGGAATTCTCTGGCTCAGAGGGCGGCGGAGGACGTTTCTCTGGATACTTTCAAAGAAAGAACGAGATGGGGCTCTTAAAGATAGCAGAGTCAGGGGATAAGGGGAAAAGGCAGATACGAGCACTGTTTGTGGTACATGATCACATTGTATGGCGGTGCTGGCTCAAGGGGACTAATGTCCCCAGGAATGTACCACAGTCACATCTGTGGAGCCTTATAAGTCCCTGGGAACCATCATCTCCAAGGACCTTAAGTGGGGGGCGACCGTCGATTCCACGTTCAAAAAGGCCCAACAGAGTATGTACATCCTGCGGCAGCTGAGGAAACACAATTTGCCACAGGCCAATTCTACACGGCCATCGTAGAGTCTGTTCTCACCTTCTCCATCATGGTCTGGTTTGCCTCAGCCACTAGACACGACACCTGGAGGCTGCAGCGAATCGGCCTATCAGCATAGAAGGTTATTGACTGCAACCTTCCCTCCATTGATGAACGGTACATTGCAAGGGCCAGGAAGCGAGCTGGCAAGGCTCTGACCCCTCTCATCCTGGTCAAAAACCTATTCGTATCATTTCCCTCTGGAAGGCGACACGGGACTGTCAAAGCTGCCACAGCCTGACATAAAAACAGTTTGTATCCACGTGTAGTTGCTCTACTCAACAGCCAAAAATCTGTAGCCTCCCTTCGATCTGGTATTTTGTTGGTTCACATGCTTGATCAATGGTGTTTTATCATTAATGTTTAGTGTTTCCTGAGGCATTCGTGACTGTCACTGGATGTCATGTTGCATTAATTATTAAAGGTGAAATAACGGCACATTTGGATTTAGTAACAGGATCTGCCCGAGTCAGCATGGATTTGCGAAGGGGAAAATCATGCTTGACTATTCTTCTGGAATTTTTTGAGAATTTAACTAGGAAATCGGACAAGGTAGAGCCAGTTGATGTAGTGTACCTGGACTTTCAGAAAGCATTTGATAAGGTCCCACATCGGTCATTAGTGGGCAAAATTAGGGCATGCGGTATTGGGGGAAGAGGGCTTACATGGATAGAAAATTCATAATTGGTTGGCAGGCAGGAAACAAAGTATAGGGATTAACGGGTCTCTTTCAGAATGACAGGCAGTGACTAGTTGTGTACCGCAAGACTCGGTGCTGGACCACACCTATTTACAATTTACATCAATGATTCAGGTGAAGGGATTGAAAGTAACATTAGCAATTTTGCAGATGACACAAAGCTGGGTGGCAGATTGTGCGGAGGATGCTTTGAGAATGCAGGGTGACTTGGCCAGGTCGGGTGAGTGGACAGATGCATGGCAGATGCAGTTTATTGTGGATGAATAGACAATGGACAATAGACAATAGGTGCAGTAGTAGGCCATTTGGCCCTCGAGCCCGCACTGCCATTCAATGTGATCATGGCTGATCATCGCAAATCAGTACCCCATTCCTGCCTTCTCCCCATATCCCCATGACTCCCTTATTTTTAAGAGCCCTATCGAGCTCTCTCTTGTAAGCATCCAGAGAACCTTCCTCCACCGGCCTACGAGGCGGCTAATTCCACAGACTCACCACTCCTACCTCGTCTCCGTTCTAAACAGCTTACTCCTTATTCTTAAAATTTGGCCCCTGGTTCTGGACTCCCCAACATTGGGAACATGTTTCCTGCTTCTAGTGTGTACAAGCCCTTAACAATCTTATATGTTTCAATGGGAAACCCTCACATCCTACTAAACTCCAAACGAGTGTACAAGCCCAGCTGTTCCATTCTCTCAGCATATGACAGTCTCGCCATTGCGGGAATTAACCTTGTAAACCTACGATGCATTCACTCAATAGCAATAATGTCCTTCCTCAAATTAGGGGACCAAAACTGCACACAATACTCCAGGTGTGGTCTCACTGGGGCTCTGTGCAACTGCAGAAGGACCTCTTTGCCCCCATATTCGATTCCTCTTGTTATATAGGCCAACATGCCAATCGCGGACTTCACTGTCTGATGTACCTGCATGCTTACTTTCATACCTTACACGTCCTTATCAATGTATCTCCCTCTCCCTTGACACCAGTCTGGAGAAGGGTCTCACCCGGAAAACTCACTAATTTCTTCTCTCCAGAGATTCTGCATGTTCCGGGTGCTACTCCGTATTTTTTTGGCTATGTACTTTATTCTTCTATATTCCACGCTGTATTGTTATTTATTCCTCTTATAAACTTCTATGTTGTATTGTTATACGCTCCTCCCCACACCAGATTCTATGCTGTCCACTCCAGATTACATACCTGAACTTGCAGACACTGCTGCGTCACCGGTCGAACCCTGGCCAAAATCTGCGGCCGTTGCTCCCTGGGATTCCAGTATTGTGTCCTTCGGTGGAACTGCGAAGAAGAGAATGGAGGTTGGACGGGGAATGCAGAAGAGTAACAACACATTGAACAGCTGTTCACGAGGAACGTCAGCTGCAGAAACGAAGAACCATCAGTCGGTTCTAAAGCCAATAGCCAAAATAGTTCGCAAGTCACACGTTTGTACGCATCCCATTGGAAAGGCAGCATTCCAGGAGAGAAGGTATCGGCGACGTTTCGGGTCGAGACACCTCCTCAGCCTCCCATTCCTTGTCCCCGGGAATGCTGCCTGTCCCGCTGCGTTACTCCAGCATTTTCTGTACAGAGGAGATTTACTAGAATGTTGCATGGGTTTTAGCAACTAAGTTATAGATAAAGGTTGAATAAGTTAGGTATTTTTTCTTTGGAGCGCAGAAGGTTAAGGGGGGATTTAACCAGCATATTTAGTACCTCCCTACACCACCCGTGGTCAGCATCGAACTCGAGACACGGAGCACTGGCGCTGTTCGGCAGCAACTCTACGGCTGCGCCCCCGTGTAGCCACTATCCTGGGTCCCTTTATTCCTTCCTGCAGTCATTCACGGCCCTGCACACTTTTAACTCGCATTCTCCACCATCCAGTCCCTGTTAACCATATAACCATATAGCCATATAACAATTACAGCACGGAAACAGGCCATCTCGGCCCTACCAGTCCGTGCCGAACAAAGTTTTTCCCTTAGTCCCACCTGCCTGCACTCATACCATAACCCTCCATTCCCTTCTCATCCATACGCCTATCCAATTTATTTTTAAATGATACCAACGAACCTGCCTCCACCACTTCCACTGGAAGCTAATTCCACACCGCTACCACTCTCTGAGTAAAGAAGTTCCCCCTCGTGTTACCCCTAAACTTCTGTCCCTTAATTCTGAAGTCATGTCCTCGTGTTTGAATCTTCCCTATTCTCAAAGGGAAAAGCTGGTCCACATCAATTCTGTCTATCCCTCTCATCCTTTTAAAGACCTATATCAAGTCCCTCCTTAACCTTCTGCGCTCCAGAGAATAAAGACCTAACTTATTCAACCTTTCTCTCTAACTTAGTTGTTGAAACCCAGGCAACATTCTAGTAAATCTCCTCTGTACTCTCTCTATTATAAACGGGAAGAACCTTGTCAGACGACGTTTATATTAATACCTGAGCTTGTATCCGGGGCTGTGGAGAAATTGTCAAGGGGATGTTTCTTCGTTGTGTCAAAATATTCCCGTTTTGGTAGAGAGGCTGGATCTGTAATAAATTAGGAGAAGGCAATTCTGGATGAGAAGGCAATTCTGGATTTACTGTTGCGGAGAAGGCATATTTGGATTTAGTGTCGTGTAAGGAACCGGATTTGAAAAGGAAACTTGAGGTTAAGAAGCCATTAGGAATTAGTGACCATAATTTGATACGTTTTTTTTCTACAATTTTAGAGGGAGAAGGGTAAATCGGAGTTGTCAGTGTTACAGTTGAACAAAGGGGGTTGTGGGGGAGGAGCTGTTCAAAGTGGACTGGAAAGATACCAGGGATGACAGTGAAAAACCGATGGCAGGTATTTCTGGGAATAATACAGAAGGCGCAGGATCAGTTCATTCCAAAGAGGAAGAAAATTACAACGGGAGTAAGGGGCGACCGTGGCTGACAAGGGAAGTCAGCGACAGTATAAAAATAAAACGGAATAAGTTCAACATAGCAAAGATGAGCGGGAAGCCAAAGGATTGTTAACGTCTAAGGAGCAACAGAATATAACTAAAAAGGCAATACGGGGAGATAAAATGAGGTACGAAGGTAAGCTAGCCAAGAATATACTGGAGGATAGTAAAAGCTTCTTTAGGTTTGTCAAGAAGGAAAAAAAAATAAGACCAAAGTTGGACCCTTTAAGACAGAAAAAAAGTGGATTTATTATGGGGAGCAAGTAAATGGCAGATGAGTTAAACAGGTACTTTGGATCCGTCTTCACTAAGGAGTACACAAACAATCGTCCATGTGTACTAGTGGACAGAGGACCAGTGGTGACGGTGAAACAAAAATAAATCCACATTAATGTGGATAAATGTGAGGTTATCCACTTTGATAGCAATGACAGGAAGGCATATTATTATCTTAAAAGTTGTCAAGTTAGGAAAAGGGGAAGAACAACGAGATCTGGGGTTCCGTTTATCAGTCAATGGAAGTAAGCATGCAGGTTGTGAAGATAGCGAATGGTAGGTTGGCCTTCATACAAGAGGAGTTGAGTATATGAGCAAAGAGGTCCTCCTGCAGTTGTTCCGGTCCCCAGTGAGACCACTTCTGCAGTATTTTGTGTATTTTTTGATTTGCAAATTTGAGGTATCCTATTTCTTGCTATTTGGGGAGTGCAGCGCAGGTTCGGAAGGTTAACTGCAGGGGTGGCGGGATTGTCATATGCTGAGGGAATGGTGCAGATGTGCTGATATGCTGGAATTTAGAAGGATGATAGGTGATCTTAATGAAACATATAAGATTATTAAGGGCTTGGACACGTTAGAGGCAGGAAACGGGTTCCAGTAATTGTGGGGGTGGGGTGTGGGTCCAGAAGCAGAGGGCCACAATTTAGGAATAAGGGGTAAGCCATTTAGAACGAAGATGCGGGAACACTTTTTCACATAGAGAGTTGTGAGTCAGTGGAATCATGTGTCTCAGAGGGCGGCGGAGGACGGTTCTCTGGATACTTTCAAGAAAGAACGAGATGGGGCTCTTAAAGATAGCAGAGTCAGGGGATAAGGGGAGAAGGCGGATACGGGCACTGATTGTGGTACATGATCACAATGTATGGCGGTGCTGGCTCGAGGGAACTAATGGCCTACTTTATGGCCTATAAAGTGTTTTCAGATATTGTCTGTAGTTGCCGAAATAATCCGACGGTTCTTCGCGATTGAAGAACGATTGAAGGCATTTATATCAACTGGACAGGAATACCAAAACAGAGATGTAAAGCTGAGGCTTTTTGTGCTGGACAGGCCGCCTACTGTGTACTCTGGGAAACCTGAGCCCCATTTCTTCTGCAGTTGGGCTCAGGTAACGCCACATCTGGAGTATTGTGTACTGTTTAGGTCTTCTAATTTGAGGAAGGACATCCTTGTGATTGAGGCAGTGCAGCGTTGGTTCGCGAGATTGATCCCTGGGAAGGCGGGACTGTCGTATGAGGAAATATTTAAAAGACTAAGCTTGTATTCACTGGAGTTTAGAAGGATGAGGGAAACATATAAAAACATATAAGGACTGGACAAGCTAGATGCAGGAAAAATGTTCCCAAAGTTGGACGTCCTGAAACAGGGGCCACATTCGTAGAAAAAAAGGGAGGCCATTTAAGACTGAAGTGAGAAAAAAAATTTCACCCAGAGAGTTGCGAATGTGTGGAATTCACTGCCACGCATGGCAGTGGAGCCCAACTCCCTGGATAGATTAAAGCAAGAGTTAGATAGAGCTCTAAGGTCTAGCGGATTCAAGGGATATGGGGAGAAGGCAGGCATGCGTTATTGATAGGAGACGATCAGCCAGATCACAATGAATGGCGTTGCTGGCACGTCGGACCGAATGGCCTCCTCCTGCACCTATCTTCAATGTTTCTATGTTTCTATGTCTGAGGAAGGACGTGCTGGCTCTGGAGGTGGTCCAGCGGGATTTTATAAGAATTATTGTTGGAATGACAGTTAGGGTTAGGCAAACCTCAACGACTTCCACCCAGTTGTACTTACCCCCTTCTTCACCAAGTGCTTCGAGAGGCTGGTCCTGGCAAGAAGACCCAGGAGCTCATTGTAGACTTCAGGAAGTCTAGGGGCGGCACGCACACCCCCATCCACATCAACGGGACGGAGGTGGAACGTGTTTACAGCTTCAGGTTCCTGGTGGTCAACATCTCCGATGACCTCTCTTGGATCCACAATACCTCAACTTTGGTCAAGAAGGCTCACCAGCGTTTTTTTCTTCCTGAGGAGACTGAAGAAGGTCCACCTGTCTCCTCAGATCCTGGTGAACTTCTACCGCTGCACCATCTAGAACATCCTTACCAACTGTATCACAGTATGGTATGGCAACTGTTCTGTCTCCGACCGGAAAGCACTGCAGAGGGTGATGAAAATTGCCCAACGCATCACCGGTTCCTCGCTCGCCTCCATTGAGTCTGTCCAAAGCAAGCGTTGTCTGCGGAGGGCGCTCAGCATCGCCAAGGACTGCTCTCACCCCAACCATGGACTGTTTACCCTCCTACCACCCGGGAGGCGCTACAGGTCTCTCCGTTGCCGGACCAGCAGGTCCAGGAACAGCTCCTTCCCTGGGGCTGTCACTCTACTCAACAACGTACATCGGTGACTGCCAATCACCCCTCCCCAGGACACTACTCCCACAGGAAAAACACTATGACTGTATACATGTAAATAGATTTGTTCATTGAAAGCATATGCTATGTCGTTGTTCCAGGGAGATGCTAACTGCATTTCGTTGTCTCTGTACTGTACACTGAAGATGACAATTAAAGTTGAATCTGAATCTGAATCTGTACGCCTTCGCTCGAACTTCATGTCAACTCGTACGGGATCACTCGACCTCCTCGAGGCCAACGCGCGGCCCCGCTTCCGGTTTGGTCGCGCTTGCCGCATGCAGACGCATGTTCGTGGGACAGGCCCTTAAAGGGCCCTGCGGGGATCACTGGTCTGTGTGGAGTTGATAGGCCGAAGGACCAGTTTTCGCACTGTAGCTCTAAACTGAGCTTAATTAAACTAACGTAAACTAAACTATACCAAAGGATGCACTGCCTCAAAAATGGCGCTGATTATCATCAAAGACCCACAATAGACAGGTCATGCTCTCATTTCACTCTTTCCACCTGGAAGGGGAACGGGAGTCTGATGAGAGTGATGGCCAGGCTCAAGAACAGCTTGTTCCCAGCATTTATGAAGCGCTTGAACACAACACAGCAATCACGTTGGGCAATAGAGTGGCGCGGCACACTCTAACACTATCCTACACACACTACGGACAATTTACACATACACCCAATCCACCCACATACCTGTACACCTCGGAGAAGACACAGGCAATCACGGGTAGAACGTACAAATTCCGTACAGACTGTAGCAGTAGGCGGGATTCAACCTGAGTCTCTCCGTTTGCAAGCACTGTTAGGCTACAACTCCACCGTTGCGCCACCTCCTTCGAAGCCTATCGTTGTGAATGCTGGGAATGGCTGGGTCCCGGAATGGGGAGGAAATGTTAGCTCGTGGAGATGACATAAAAGGGACTTGACAAAATCCATGGGATGGGGCGGGGGTGGGGGGTGGGGGGGGGGGGTGTGGGGGGGTGGACTGAAGTGATAATTAAACCAGTTTGTTTGGTCAGATTAGGGAGGAACCATAGGTAAATGTATCACAAAGATGTGCAATTGCTGGAATAATAATAATAATAATGGATGGGATTTATATAGCGTCTTTCTAATACTCAAGGCGCTTTACATCGCATGATTCATTCACTCCTCAGTCACACTCGGTGGTGGTAAGCTACTTATGTAGCCACAGCTGCCCTGGGGCAGACTGACGGAAGCGTGGCTGCCATTCTGCGACTACGGCCCCTCCGACCACCACCAATCACTCACACACATTGACACACAGGCAAAGGTGGGTGAAGTATCTTGCCCAAGGACACAACGACAGTATGCACTCCCAGCGGGATTAGAACCGGCCACCTTCCGGTCTGGCATGGCACTGAAGGGCGCAGTGTGGGATGCAGGTACGATGCCCACAACTACACTGGGCTCTGTGAATTGTCATAGACTCACATGGTCATTCAGTAGTAAAGAATGCTAACGCGATGCCAGCATTTTTACAAGAGGGTTTCTATTCAAAAACAGGGATTTAATGTTAAGGCTATATAAGGCGCCAGTAAGACCGCATTAGAAATATTGTGAGCAATTGTGGACACCATATCTAAGGGCGGACGTGCTGGCTATGGTGGATATTTTAATCTTGTGGTGGGCGGCGCGACTCACCCGTTGCAGCGGCCCCTACAGCCTGTCTGTCTTTTTATTTTTTGTCTAGTTAAATGTAGTGTTTGGTGTTTTTTAATACTGGTTTTAAATGTGTATATGTGGGGGGCGGAGGGGGAAACCGTTTAAATCTCTTCCCTGTCCGGGAGACCCGACCTTTTCCCTGTCGGGTCTCCGTTGTCATTGGGGCCTAGCACCGTGGAGCGGCCTCCAACCTGAACGACCCGGGGGCTCGGGAGACTGCGGAGCTTTGGACTACTCACCATCGTGGGGCTAGCCGGCCTCGGAGCGTGGGGAGCGGCGGTGACTCGCTGCTGCGACTTGACTCCTGGGGTTCGGAGGCTCCAGCAACGCAGCCGCAGGTCCGGTGGACTGGGTCATCGGGAGCTCGCGGGTCCGGGGGGAGAGAGAGACCGCTTCCCGGAGTTCCCGCAACGCGACTTCTCCAGCCCGTGTCGCGGGGTTGGAAGGACCCGGACCGGGACCGTACATCACCTGGCGCGGCTTCATGGCCGTGGGACTCACCATCGCCCGTGGGGGCACCAACCTTGTACTTCAGACCGGCAGCGGGGCCGTAAATCGCCCCGCGCGGCCTAAAATGGCAGTGGGACTTATCATCACCCGCCTGGGGCTTGGACATCGGGAGAGACATGGCGAGCAGGGGAGAGAAAAGACTTTGCCTTCCATCACAGTGGGTTCACTGTGATGGATGTTTGTGTGAATTTAATTGTGTGGATGTCTGTAGGACATTGTCTTTGTTTGTATGGCTGTGTAAACGAAATTTCGTTTGAGTCTCACTGAGGCTCAAATGACAATAAATTTGTATTGTAT
The DNA here is from genome assembly GCF_010909765.2 of Amblyraja radiata. Taxonomy (NCBI): domain Eukaryota; kingdom Metazoa; phylum Chordata; class Chondrichthyes; order Rajiformes; family Rajidae; genus Amblyraja; species Amblyraja radiata. The sequence continues at coordinate 74,370 of NW_022630097.1, forward strand.
TGTATTGTATTGTATTGTATTTAATGCAGAGATAGATAGTTTCTTGTCTTGTACAGGTACCAGAGGCGATGAGGAGAAGGCAGGAGAATGGGGTTGGGATGGAGAGATAGATCCACCGTGATTGAATGGCGGAGTCGACTTGATGAGCCGAATGACCGTTGTACTCCTATCACGTGACCCGATGACCTTATCGGGCGTGCAGCATAGGAACAGGCTATGGCCGACCAACATACCCTATTTACACTAGTCCCGCCTGCCTGCGGTTGGCCCATGCGTATGGGCAACAGTGAGGTACCTGTGCAGTACACGATCCCACAGCAAGCTGTTGGCTTCAGCCTGTACACAAAGAAACCGGCGCAGGCCTTGATCTTGATGTCCAGAGGTTTGTAGCAAAGCTGTCCGTTCCAGTTAAAGCAGACCACCCTGGTCACCTCCCCGTCTCCCACACGGGGATGAGTTCCTGAAAGAAAGTTTATCAACACGTTAAATTGTGCCGGGTCTCAAAATGAGGGTAAGTGTGGAACGGAACTAACATCGTAATGTTCCAGGGTACAGGTGCTACTGGAGACGGATGTGGCTGTAAAATAAGAGTGTTTCTTTCTTGATCAAGGAGAATGCCACGGCTGCAGTC